>NW_007734798.1:76326-86602 GCF_000696425.1 Galeopterus variegatus
TACAGCCATCTGATCTTTGACAAAGGCACCAAGCCTATACACTGGGGAAGAGACTGCCTAAATATTTATTCTAAATAAAAGAAAGCTACTAATTGCCCACTTTACATTTTTTAGCCATTAAAGCATGTCTTAGATTCTGTATTTCAGTCTGCCAGAGAGGAAGAGATAAATTAATACCAGACAGAATTGATATGATGAAAGCAACTCACTTTTAGTAAATATGTTAGTGGAGAATTAAAATCTTCAAGAAATATGTTAAATAATTTTTATGCTATAATTTATATAACTATAAAATAAATGTAAAATTTAGGATTTTTATAATGCTGAATATAGTATTTCAATACATGCAAATATAGTATGAGCCACAAAATGCTGGAATTTCCCATTCCCCAAATTTTGGCACCTTAGGGAGTTGTATTATTTGTTGAGCCACTAGGGTGAATTTCATGATGGACAAGCTCCTTAGTCATCCTAAAGAGTTAAGAGGCTTCTTTTGATGCTTCCTTTGAAAGTAGTTGCAGAAAGAAGTAGTGTGGTAGTTTCAAGAAACCTAGAGTCTGTTCTAATGCTAGCTATTTTTACCAGCCAGATGAAATTAGTTAAATCAATCAGCATTCAGTTTCTCCATCAGCAGAGCAGGGCCCATACTAGCAATGTTTCCCTCACAGAATTATGAGAATCAAATGAAAGAGTCTATGTGTAGACAGACCTATCTGCACATGCACAGACGCCTTGTCTCAAAAGGATTTGTGTGTATGTGTGTGTGTAAAAAATAAATGTAGACGTTGGGACAAAATCACAATACCAAAGTACAAAAAGCCAAAAGAAGGTCAGCACATGGAAATGCATGCCAGCAAATATACAAAACGGTGGCTGGTAAGATGGTAAGGTTCCAAGAAACCAAAGCCAAGATATAGAAACAGGGTTCAGAAATTGCAGGATTCGTGGTACAGCTGTCCCTCTGTACACAGGGGTGATATGATTCTTAGAAGGATACCAAAATCCATCACTGATGCTCAAGTCTCATACAAAATGGCATATGCACATCCTGCTGTATACTTTAAATCATCTCTACATTACTTACAATCCCCAATACAATGCAAATGTTATGTGAATAGCTGTGATACTGTATTGTTTAGAGAATAGTGACCAAAAAAAGTCTGTACGTGCTTGGTACAGGGTGTATTTTTTTGCCAAATATTTTCAATTGTTGATTAGTTGAATCCACAGGTACAGAACCCACCAATACAGTGGATCCAATGTATTTATAAAAACAAGTCAATTACTAAGGGGAGAGTCAATTTTTTATGATCCTGAAATTTCAGAGAAATTTCTCTAGTAGACCCTGAAAAAGTGTGCATTGTATAAATAAAAATCACCAGTGTCCTCCCAACTATTTCTAAGACACAGAAAGTAATAAATTTCACAGGGCTGTTTATTGTCATGGATTTTAACATAGTCCAACATGAGAACTATAATGTCAAATCACAGTTCAATAGAGTCAACATTTGATATATCAGAGAAAGAATGGAGCGGGTGCGCAGCTCTCCGCTGGCATGAGCACATCGTAGTTGTATTTATCTAGACCCACAATTCCCAAATGTTTTGGTCTCAGGGTCCATTTGCATTCTTAAAAAAATTATTGTGGACCCAAAAAGCTTTTGGTTAGCTGGGATCTGGATTCCTTTGATCACACTGTTCAAACTGATGCTATAGGGACATCCTCACAGTTAGTTTTAATGTTCAGTTCAGGTCTTCCTACACAAACTTATTGTTGTGGACCCAAAAAGCTTTTGGTTAGCTGGGATCTGGATTCCTTTGATCACACTGTTCAAATTGATGCTATAGGGACATCCTCACAGTTAGTTTTAATGTTCAGTTCAGGTCTTCCCACACAAACTTATTACACAAGGTTTTTCCAGGGTAATGAGAAGTTTATAATAAGCCCGAATTTGACTGGATCCTTAGTGGCCTCTTTCAAATTTCAATTACCTATGTCTCTCAAACCCAGCAGCTCTCATGTTATCAGTCATTAGGAGAATGAGCTTTACATTTGCCAAATCCAAAATAAATAATATTGGTTTAAACTTAAGAGCAAATTATTGGTAAAAGGTCAAGGGAGGTCTACTTTTTCCAAGCACCAGAGATAGAGTACTGAGCAGTCCTCACATAGCAATAGGTTGACACTGGGATCCAACTCTCTTTTCTTAAGACTCCCTTCCTCTTTTCAACCATGGTTTCGCTAACATTGTGGAATGTATCATTAGGTAACTGTGTTGTTAGGCGATTTTGTCATTGTGTGAACATCATAGAGTGTACTTACAGAAACCTCGATGATATAGCCTACATCTAGACTGTATGGTACAGCCTATCGCTCCTACGTGAGTAATGTGCTGTGCTACGATGTTAGAATAGGTCTGATGTCACCAGGTGATAGGAATTTTTCAGTTCCATTATATCTTATGGGACCACTATTGTATATGCCATCTGTCATTGACCTAAATGTCTTTATTCAACACATGACTGTATATCCTTCTAGACTACATAGATATATTTATAGAAAGATAAATAAATATGTACACAGAAACCAGAACAAGATGGTAATAGATTATATGAAGGTACTTCAAAAAGTTTTTGGAAAGAGTATATTATCTTTTAATTCTATTCTTCCATGAACTTTTCGAAGTGCCCTCATATGCATATATATAATTAACGTTGTGCTGTATTTAGAATTGTGTATTTAACTTTAATTAAAATTTTATATGAAGCATTTTTTCTGTCAACTAACATTTTTTGAAAACAATTTTTAATTGAATGCACCATAATTTAATACCTTTTCCCTTATTGCTAGCCATTTGGGTTATTCAAGTATGCTTTGAAAACCTTAGATTACTTACAACTGTAGAAATATAAATTATTTTGATAACCATTGTAACAGTTACAGGAAAAGTATAATACAAGTTGAATATTATTCTTTGCTCTGAAAAGATGGCCATATTTCACATTAACATATGAGTAAATTTAACTTAGTGAAGAAAATAATTTATTTGAAAATAAATGCTTTGACACCTAAACAAGTCAATTGTTTTCTTAAAAGCCTGCTATAGAATAACGGAATGACTAGAGAATAACTACCTACTTTTTTCTTAGTGTTGTTTCCTAATGAATTTTTCTAAATGGTTTGTCCTGTCTAATTTTATCAGCCTAATAAGAATCCATGCTTCAGCTTTCACACTGCTCTAGGCAGAAATTCCTGTGAACATGTCAAATGCATGAGTGAGCGGACAAATTGGCGTAGTGGGAGAGCACACACACAAAAGTGAGATGATGGCCGACTGATTTCCCTAACGACTGGGCTTTTAATGAGATGATAAAGCCCTTCCTAAGGATTTCCTAAGTTTTATTAGAAGTCAAGACTCTTCCTATTTGCAAAATAAGAGGAGCCCAAACTGATTCACAAAAGGGCAGTGTTACATCCAGTTTACAGTTGATGGTCACTGTCAGTGCCAAATGAAGCCATGATGCACAGCATTGCTGACCATGCAAACAGAGACAAAACAAATCATTTTAAAAGGGGAAGTGATCTCAGGTGGTAAGCATGGCAAGACAGTGAGGACAAAATGACTGAACCTCACCCCTCCTTTAAAGCTCATCTGAGCATCCGAACCCACAGAAATAGGTGAATCATGCACAGCACATCTTTCCAACCACCAAAGATCTTAAGAATATGCACTTTTCTCACCTAAACATCTTGTGCTTCCATTAAATTAATCCTGACATCTGCTGTTCATTAAGCCCACACTCCACTCTTACTATTATTAGTTACTCAAATATCTATATATTATCTCTAAACTCTAATTCCTATGGTTTCCTCTTGGAGGTTGCTCTTACATACCTTCACAACCATGAATAGTTTTCAGCTTTTTTTTTTTTGACTTCCTCTATCTTTTTTCCTTCAAATCAATGAAGCAAGAACAAAGAGGAAAATTAGGAAGTCAGCAGTATGTCTCCTTTAGTTCTCCATGTTTCAGAATAATTCTTTCTTTGGTAACACAGGGCATTTGCCTTCTCTTATTAATGGTTCAAAAGCCATACAGGAGGGGATTGCAATTCTCTGCCCTGTAGACAAAGAGTAGACAAATATACCAGCTAAAGAAAATTGCATAGTCCCTAACAATTTTGCCTTAGTTTTATGATCCTAAGTTTCTTGCTGCTTTTCCCTACATATGATGATTAGACCCTAGAAGGCAGGGTCATTTGACAAGAAGGTGTAATACGTGGTTTACATAGTCATTATGTCCAAGGGAAGGAGGCACTATTTGCATCTTCTTAACACAAATAAATACACAGATTTTTATCAATTGAATTTATCAATTGCAAAAATCATTATTTTTTTTTAAAAAAGAACATGGGAATTTACTCTATAAAAATTTTATTTCAAAGTTTAGCGATAATATGATATTTACTAACTCTTGCTTTAAAAAGGTATAAATGCATATTTAATTTCTTATAACTAACTACCAAAATATTTTTGATGTCTATGAAATTTTGACTTTTAGGGCGGGCTCATTCAATGCGTATTCCTTCTCTCAGAAAAATTTTGGGGGGATGGCCTTGGTGGTCATGTTTGTTCAGACCACATGCATTGGCCCGCACAGCTCTAGAAGATTAAGCCAGGGATAGACACCTGATGTTAGTTTGATAACTTAGATTCTCTTTCACACGAATTTGGAATTAAGATTAAGAGAATGTAATTTCCTCAGCTAGTATTTCAAGTTGAATCTTTAAACTTGGTGGTACGAGACTGACATATTTGCAGAGAAAACCATACTGCAAAGACAGAGACAGAGTTATAAAGTACATATAAAGAAAAAAAAAAGACACAAAGCTGTGTGGTCACAGAGTTAGAGAAGCTGAGAGAATAGCTTCCTTAGTTTCTGACAATTTCCTGGTTCTTGATTCCATGGACTTTGTGTTGTGAATAACCCCAGATCCTCATTTTTAGGCTCACTTAGAAGAAATTATGTAATTGTTTACTTGAAATCAAAAGGACACTGAAGTTTACAGCTGTAGAAATGATGACTTTTTTATTTTACATTTTGTAATTTTTCAGTTAAAGGATTTCCATTTGATTCTTTTCTATGGTTTCTATTTCTCTGTTGAGATTCCCTTTTTGTTTCCTCATTATAGTCATTCTTGCTTTTAATTCCTTGTACATATTTATAAAAGCTATTTTATAGTTCTTGTGTGCTAACTCCATCATTTCTGCAATGCTGCATCTCTTACTTTTTACTATATTTTCTCCTGGCTATGGGTCAGATACTCATTTCTGCAATGCTGCATCTCTTACTTTTTACTATATTTTCTCCTGGCTATGGGTCAGATTCTTTTTTTTTTTTTTTTGCTTCTTCACATATCTAGTAATTTGTTATTGTATGCTGGACATTATGAGTGCTACATTGTTGCATGTCTAAATTTTATTATCTTCCTTAATTGGATCTAAAATTTGTTCTGGTAGGAAGTTAATTTATTTGTATCTCTGCTCAATCCTTTCAAGGTTTGTTTTCAAACTTTGTTAGGGTGATCAAGAGCTGCCCCTAGGTACAGATTAGCCCTATTTCCTAAGTGGTAACCTCCCTGAGAAGTTCACCAAGTGAGCTTCTGAGTGCACTGAGTGTTCACCGAGATCTGTTCATTCTGGTTAGTCAGGAATGAACATCTCCCAGCCCTTTGCAAGTTACACAAGTTTGTCTCGGCTCCCTGCTGGGTTTTCTTTCTTAATAACTGTTTTTTGCCTATTCATGTGTGGTCTTTTCCTGAGCATGTGCAATTTATATCTTCCTCTCCCGTAACTTTCTTGAGACAACCCAACTGCTTCACTAGCCCAGACTCTGATCTCTGCTGCCTCAGCTCAATAAGCTCACTGTGCTCTGTTGGGTTCCCCATATTTGCACAGTAGATTGGAAAGTGCCTCCAACAGAAAGTCAGGACCACTATAGATCTTACCTTGTGTATTGCCTACAACTGAGGAATCACATTCATACCTTTTATCCAGAATCTGAAAACAATAACTTTACAAATTTGTTTTGTTTTATAGTCACTTATGGTGGGTGGCTAGTCTGGGACCAATGAGTTGACTGTAGAGAGCACTTAAATATACTCGTTATAAAATTGTTCCTTAAAATTATTTTTATCTACAATGAACATATGTATATATTTTTTGTTTACCATCTTGCTTAGCACTGAGTTTTTTCATGCATTTTGGAATTCTATTTATAGGCTTATTTTGGGTCAGAGAATTTTTATTACTTTGATTTTACTTTTGTTCCCTCTGTGCTTCTTTCACCCAATCCAAGGGTTGTCACTCCAGTACCAGGTCTTGTAATAGTATTTTGGGTCACCTGTCTGGTAGTAATATCTCATTTCTAGTCACAGAGCGTATGGACACCTTGGTTCATTCATGATCACAAGGGTTTTGGAGGGTCCTCTGGGCAAATAGCTTACTAAAAGCTGGAACCCTAGAAAGCTATCAGAAACTATGGGGTTTTTTAAAGCCTTCTTGTATACACTTGGAGCCCTCTTATTTTCGGAATTCAAATAGTGTGTATAGCCCTGGTCCCTGTGCCCATGGACACTTTAATCCACTTTACCCTGAAGGAACAGAACTCAAAACTGCTGCTACCCACTTGTGTATCTGAAGCCCGATCGGTCAGCCCTCCCATCATTGGTTATAGTAAGGCTTATTTAGTTAGTTTTTGCTTAACTATTTTATAATTGATCTATCATTGCCATATATTTGGAGCAAGTAATATAACCTAAAAATCATATATATCTGATGACTTTATTTAGTCCTTCCATTCTTTGCATCGATGAGGGTACTTCAAAAAGTTCATGGAAAGATTTGTATTATCTTTTAATTCTATTTTTCCATGAACTTTTTGAGGTACCCTCTATGTCTAACACACGTAGGCTGTCTTTTCTGATTCCATTGGTTTAATCTATGTCTAGCATGCCTCAGAAACTACTTCCTTACTTACAATCAATACTGAGTGTCATAGTCCATTTGGGCTCCTATAACAGAATACCATGGGCTGGGGCACTTATAAACAACAGAAATTTATTTCTTATACTCTGGAGGCTTGGAAGTCTAAGATCAAGGCACCAGCAGATTCAGTGTCTAGTGAGGGCCCCCTTCCTAGTCCACAGAAGGCCATCTCCTTACTGCAACTGACACGGAGAAGGGGCAACAGAGCTCCCTCAGGCCTCTTTTATAAGAGCACTAATCCCATTCATGAAGGCTCTGCCCCCATGGCCTAATCACCTCCCTAAGGCCCCACCTCCTAACACTATCATCTTGGTGTTAAGATTTTAACATATGAACTCTGGGGGACACAAACAATGAGACCATATCACTGAATTTTATTTATCTTCCTTATCTGTTTCTCTTATTCTTTGACTTGAATATTCTTAAATAATGCACCAAACATTCATTAATCACATGTTCTCTAAAGTTGTAATAATATTTAGTCATTCTTTTATGCTGATTATGTCAGGCACTTTACTAGAGTCTCCCATACTGTGATGGGAGCTTTTTGTTGCCTATTTGACAGCATCTGTGTGAGCACTGGCCCACCATGTGCATCGTAGTGCTGGACTCCAGGCACTGGGGCAGTATAGTGACTGGTCACAGCTCACTGAGACAGTCCACACCCCTTGCCAGCATTTGACACAGCCTGGACAATGAGACTGGAGGGGGCACCTGTCATGGTGACTCCAGGAGAGCTTTACCTCTCTGATGGTAAATAGAGGCTTAGTATGAACCAGTCCTATTTCAGGCTATCCTTCACCTTCATATGACTCTCAGCATCTTGGGATTATGGTGACAGTCAGTTTATGAAGAAAGCCAAAACGATGAGAACAGCGGAGCACACAGATGAAAAGAACCAGGAAACTTGACGACTCTGTTAAGCCGCTGAATTCATCAACCCTGGAATGACCCTATGTCCAGCCTTCTTGTTACATAAGATTTTCCTTAATGTTTAAGGTACTTATGGTTGAGTTTTCTATGATGCACAGATTAAGAGGAAAAAAAAATCCTGACAGAAGCAGAAAAATGACTCCATTTCAGTCCTCCCAAAACCCCTAACATAAAACTCGTAAGTTGTAGAGCCGTGATTCAAATAGGGTTTTGCATGACTGCAAAACCCATGTTCTTAAGTATCATGCTAAATTGACTTGTTAACAATACGTTTGATACATGCAGTTAAAATGTTTTCATCTTCCTTGATTCCTGTATGTGGATCCTCTGTCTAGCCTTGATAGCCCATTTTTTTCACCGTTATTTGTGTCTTAGTTGCTATTTTCTCACCATCCCCAACCTCAGCCTGGCTCAGGATCTTGTGATCCTTTTTCCTTTACCTACCTTTAATGCCTTCAAGTTTTTTATATCAATTCCCTGGGTAAAATCAGTTAAACCAATAAGACATATAATATTCATAATCATTCTGCATTTTTCCTTCATTAACATATTGATTAAAATTTTTCTTTTCATTTTGTGTTGGACAAACTACATCACTGATCCTCATGACCTCATTAACTACTAGTTACTAGAACAGCTGCAGCTTTTTACTAAACTAGAACTTTTTTTATAGGCTAAACATAGCCCAGAGGGGGGGAAAAAATGCCTCCATAGGAAGGCACTCCCTTAGGAGAAACCATCTGTGATATTCCTTGGTTTGGTACTGTCATCTTCTAAGTGACCTTGAATTTCTTCATTTTTTTTTCCCATGTAAAATCAGCTGGTGATTCACTATCAGTTTTTCTTGGGCCTTACATAAAATCTCTTCAATTTTAAATCTGGGAGTTGTGATGTTCATCCAGAAGAGAAGTCTTTGTAAACTCTTAGCTGAGTCATTTTGAGACATCATGTGAACTTCCAGAAGCCCCAGCACATTTCAAGGGGCTCGGAACCGTTCCCCTGAAACACTTATCTCCAAGATTTCAGTAAGACTGTCAGAATGAATTAGCATTAAATGAAATATTCATTATTCCTTCAACTTTAAAGAGGTGAGAAGGAAGCTTCAGCTTTTATGCCAAAGGAGATTTATCTTTTCATGCAGTGAAATCAACAGAGTAGTCACTTACAGGACAGGCCAAAGAGGACACACTATATTTATCTGGAAATTCCAATCATCTAAAACACAGAAAATAATAGGTAAATAAGAAAACAAGGGCCGGCCCGGTGGTGCACTCGGTAGAGTGCGGCGCTTGGGAGCGCAGCGGTGCTCTATCCCATATAGAAACCGGTCTGCTCACTGGTTGAGCACGGTGCGGGCGCGACACCAAGGGTTGCGATCCCGTTGCCGGTCACGAAAAAAGACAAAAAGAAAAAAAAAAAAAAGAAAACAATTTGTGAACAAAAGTACTGAGTAGTGCAATATCCATTTGCTAAAACTGACATAAAACAGTTTTAGAGCAGGCTTGCAAGTTCTTACTCAGAACCCCGTATACTAATATCTTAGACATTATTACAATAAATTCGATTCTCTTGTTCCTAGCTTATAACAAATAAAACTCACAATATCATAAGGAATACATTGGGGAAGGAGAAAGAGGATAGTTTTAATGACATGCATATTGAGAGCAAGAGAAAGGAGAAATAATGGCAGAGGTGTCACTCCACAAAGCATTCTGGCCTATGGCCACTTAGTAAGTGCCAACAATTTAACAAGCTTTGAAAATCTTACTATTTTATGGCTCAGAATTATAATTAATCATTTGTATTATTGAACAAAACTAATCATAGATTCATAAAAATATTTTTCAGCAATAAATATGAAAATAAGAATCTAGATGACACACATGATATATAAAGTATATGATGAAAGAGAGAATAAATTCAATGCAAGTAGAAATCCACTAGATAATAGGGCCAAGATAACACACAAAAGCAGAATCAACGATACAGAAAATTGAATAAATAAAAGATAAGAGAAATTCAGGAAAAAATAACCAAATACATAAATACACAAAAATAATTTGATCAAAGATAATGTCCTTTGAGATAAGACACCACATTCACATTGCCAGTGATAGGGATTTCCAAAGAACTCAAAACGAATGGTTTAAAATCAGCACATGAAGAGATAATAATATCATTGGGCAATAAAAGCACTAAAATCAATCATAAGAAAAAAGGAATTTAAAGAAAAAGTAAAATTATATGTTTCCAAACAGCAAAATTATATTTGTACAGTAAAAAACAAAGAATACTTAA
>NW_007734798.1:87033-87305 GCF_000696425.1 Galeopterus variegatus
AATAAAAGCACTAAAATCAATCATAAGAAAAAAGGAATTTAAAGAAAAAGTAAAATTATATGTTTCCAAACAGCAAAATTATATTTGTACAGTAAAAAACAAAGAATATTTAAAAATAATCAATACCTGAAAACAGTGAGAGACACTTTAAGAAATCTCTGGGAAGAATATATTGTCTATGTTGACTGAACATGGACAAGTTTATGATTAATGTTTGCACAACAGAAAGGCATTCTCAGGTTTAACAAAGCCTTGGAAAATTTATTAATCAC
>NW_007734799.1:0-1691 GCF_000696425.1 Galeopterus variegatus
GGATCCGAACCCGTGGCCTTGGTGTTATCAGCACCGCACTCTCCCGAGTGAGCCACGGGCCGGCCCAAAGGGACCAGTTCTTTATAAAATAAAAGTAAGGAGGTGACTTGAGTAGAATTAATGAATATAATGCAAAGGAAACACTTTACCCCTGGGAGTAGTAACTCACCATCATAGTCTGTTCCAACAGCCAGACTCTTAAAATTAGCCAGGCGGCTAATTCTGTGGTAGATAATAACACTGTAAGAGAACAGTAGTAAGATCCCTTGCTGCTCAAATTTGAGCCTAAAAGCCTATTTAGTGACTAAGATGGGAAATGAGGTTACTGACTACCTAAACAATGGAGCTGAGAAAAAGTGGGTGGTGGGCAAAGGAGAAGGAATATAAATTAAAATTGTGAGGGGGAGTTTTAGGATTTTAGAAATAAGTTTTTCTGATGGCTGAGAATTCAGACCAACATATTTTCCTGTCCTTGGGTTAAACAATACTGGAACTGGACATTCTTTCCTGTCTCAATGTGAAATAATACCAAAAGCAAGCATAAATAGCTTATGTACTTGTTCTCCAGGAAATATTTGCTTCTGGAAGATAAAACTCTGAACCAAATAAAGTAGTTTATTATCAAGAGTAACCGCTTTCTCATCAAGACACACCCCAGACCTTCACTGGGTCGTGCCCACCTATCCAAGCCACTATGCCATAAACTCTGCTGAACTGCAGCCACTTTCCCGATTTTCAAGGCCTGAAAACCCTAAGAATTTATTTCATTGACTTCCCTCTTCTGAAACTTCCTATGATTGTCAAGGTGGTGTTCTCTGTTACTATGTACAGTAGGTCTAATTGACTTAGCTTTGCTTGATCTATGGATTTTTCTGGTGTTCTTTTGGGCAGTTGATATGTCAAAAGTGAAATGTTGCTCTTATCTATGAAAATAATGTTTTATTGTATCTTGCCAGAAAGGAGTCCACCATGTAATATTAAATCGTCTTTACTTTTTGAACGTATAGATTAAATGTCAAAATTTCTTTGGATTCTTTCAGAAATCTTGGGTCTAGTAATACTTGAATTGTTATCACCCTTGGAAATCTGAAAAGCTCACAGAAACCTCATTTCCCGTGTCACCCCTGTGGTAACCCTCTCTCTTCCCCCGTTTGGAAGGCAGAAGAAGGTGAACAGAAGACAGAATGAGTTTGAAACCACATTCATTCAAGGATAGTTGAAGTAATTGTGGCTGTTAAATTGAATTAAAACTAAACATTTACTGTTTGCATACAGCTCTTGTTTTTCTGGGGAAGGGAGAAAAACAGACAAGCCCCAGATAAATAAATAAGTAGATAATTATAAATTGGGATGAACAATTTGAGGGAAACAAACAGGATGCAGAAATTTGGGGTTGGTGGGCGGGAGGATCAGGTACCTGTTAGAGAGAATGGTCAAAGAATGCCTCCCTGAGAGATACACTAACGCTAAGACCTGAGACAGGAGCAAGGCTGGACTGAGGTGAGGCAGGAGAGGCCTAGGACACAATGTTTAAGGGTCACACGAGTACAAGGTCAGTATTTTCATGACCCTCTTTCCTCATCTTTACCTTCATGGCATGCTGGAGAGGAGAAAAAGCCAGTCCCACAGGAATGTGTGTGTGTGTGTGGGGAGAGAGAGAGAGAGAGAGAGAGAGAGAGAGAGAGAGAGAG
>NW_007734799.1:2346-28240 GCF_000696425.1 Galeopterus variegatus
AGAGAGAGAGAGAGAGAGAGAGAGAGAGAGAGAGAGAGTGTGTGTGTGTGTGTGTGTGTGTGTGTGTGTGTGTGTGTGTGTGTGTAAGAAGGCAGTAGAGCAAGGGATAGGGGAGGAAGTATGGGACAGTGATTCCAGCCAGGCAAAAGAAATAGGAGACATGAAGGCCCAGAGGTGACAAAGAGCTTGGTATGTTTCAGGAGTTGAATAGAAGCCCTGACATCTGCATAGGCATCGACAAAGGGAAGAAAGGCCGAAGGCGAGGCTGGGGACACAGGCAGGTCTTGGGTCAGGCAGGCCTTGCAGGCTACATGAGGCACACAGAACTTATTCCAAGTGACATGAAAATAGGTTTTAATATGAGAAGTGATATGATTGAGTAATACATTTTAGAAGACTTTTGAAAAATACATTGGCAGGGGGCAAGGGTGAAAGTGAGGAGACCAATCAGAAAGGGTTTGTGTTAGTGCAGGCCAGAGAGGAAGGTGGCTTGGACGGGATGGAGTTATAAAGAAATGGACAAATTTGAGATATATTTTGAGGTAGAAACCACAGGACTTGCTGACATGTGAACGTGGAGCTTAGAAGAGAAGTGTGGCCTGGAAATCTAAGTGGAGGAGGTGGGCAAGCTCTTCTAGGGAAAGAGAGGAGTGGAGGGAGAGCTGAGGAGATGATTTGGGAAACTCTGACACTCAGAAGTCTTCGAGAGAAGAGACCAGAGAGGAAATGGAAAAGTGAGCACCACGTGACTTTAGGAAGGGAGGTGTTTCAGCAACCCAAATGCTCACTGACAGATGAATGAATAAAAACATGGTATATACATACAATGGAACATTATTCAGGAAGGAGAAATGTGGTTGCCAGGAGCTGGGAGGACGGGGCAATGGGGAGCTGTTTAATAAGTACAGATTTTCAGTTTTGCATAAAATGTTCTAGAGGTCTGTTGCACGATGAAAATATACTCAACTGTACACTTAAAAATGATGAAGAGGGAACATTTTATGTTATGTGGGTGTTTTTTTTTAACCACAATTTAAAATAAAAATAATAGAAAAGAGAAAGGAGGTGTTTCAAAAAAGGGAGAAGTGGTCACTGTATTGAGTGCTGCCGAGATATCAAGCAAGATGCGAGCAGAGTTAAGGTATCGTTTTATTAAGTGGAGCGCTCTAGTGGCCTGTATGCAGTGGGTTCAGTGGCACGGAGAGGGGGAGAATGGCACGGTTAGAAAGTGCAGATGGCCTGTGTGGACAGTTCTCAGGAGAAGTTTAGCTGGGAAGGAAAACGGGAGAGTCAGTAGGAGGATGAGGGATTGAGGGAGACTCTTGTTTTGTCTTAGGAAAAAAGATGCTTGAGTGTGTTTGGATGTTAATGGCAGGATCTGTTAAAGAGGGAGAGACTGAGGGTGCAGGAAATAGAAAGGAAATCTAAGGTAGTGCAGTCGCTGAGAAAGTCTGAGGAGATAAGATGAAGCTCCTGTGAAGGGACTGGTTTTGACAGGAAGACAGGCACTTCCTCTTACAGGACAAGAAGGCAGGAGCCATGCAGGTGGGACTGTGGGTTTGGAGGGGAGAAGCAGATGGAATTCTCATCTGATGGCTTCGGTTTCCTCTGTAAAATGCTGGGGGAGGCTGGGTAGGAGTTGCATCAGCAGTTTGAAGAAAGCCAATGAACGTCATTAGCCATCCAGGATCACGGAAAAACGAGCCTGACCGTGAATCGTATCAGGATTGACCATCTGCATGCAGGGGGTGGTGGGATTCTGTATTCATTATTTTAAAGTGAAACTACCATATTTTATCAATGCTAAGATGCACATTTTTTAACCTCTGAACTTGAGATACATTCCAGGATTATTTCATAGTTTCTTGGTGTTGGGACTCAGAAGACAATACCTCAAAGTAAAGACCTCAGAAGCAGGCTAAAAAGCAAAGGTTTTCCTCTGACCTTTTCCTGACCTCCTACCTCGCTTCGTCATTCTTGCCTGAGGCAAGCCATAGAAACCAGCATCCCTCTTCCCCAAGGCAGGTTATAGATGTACTCTCATCTTCCCCTGCCTTTCTGTATTGGAGCTGGCCATAAAGAAACTCTCTGACCTACCTTGTTGTATTGTAGCTGGTAAGACCGCCATTCCAGAAAGTCCTGCCCCATACCCTGGAGGAAGAATCTGGACAGGCCTTGCTGGGTTTCTTCCCTCAGTCTATTAGCATTAGATTACATATTTTTTTTGTCCAGTCACATTTCTACATGGCTGTCCCTGTTTCACAGAACGTAAGCATAAAAAAGGACAGTTTCTTCTGTGTCTTTGGGTCTTCATTCTCAATGCTCCCATGTCATGTAAAACTATGATCAGATTCATTTGTTGTGTCATTTCTCCGAGTAACATGTGTTTTTCTGTTAATTTTCAGCAAACCTTCAGGAGTTGAAGGGGAAGTTTTCCCTCGACTCCTGTGCTAGTATTGTTAGTTTCCTAGCATTGTTTCACAGTTTAATTGCCAGCGATTTTTTTCTTGGTGGTCCATGTAACAGTGGGCATCTTACAGTCAGTGGCATCCCAGAGTGAATGAAATATGGTAGCCGGCTACATTCTGAAATTTTATCCCTGCCAGGTTCAGCTGCTGTGTACAGACGTGGAGAAGGCATTTCTTTCAGGTTTGGGTTTTAAAGATAAGATGAATAGACCTGAGAGAACTGCAAGGTTGACAACAGCTGTCAATAACAAAGAGGCATATTTTACCCCACTCAGGGAATAATAAAATTGTAACATGATTATAAGGATTGCCTTCTGGGGAGATTGGCTCTTTTTTCCCTGCAAGAGTTGTATATAGAAGTTTGTTCTACATGGCCAGTCTCCAAGATCCTTTGTCAGATTAAGACTCTATCATAAATTTCTCATGTAAGCTTAACTCTCATGAAATAATAGCTCAGAATTCCTTTGCCAATAGGTGTCCAATACTGGATGCTCATGAGTTGTATCCTAAATAGAGGGGTGGTTACTGAAGAAAAGGTAGAGAGCATGTGTCTCCATTCATCAAACATTTATTAATGACCTATGCCAAGACATCTGTTGGTTTTGCAGGAAATAAAAATAAGTAAAATCTGGGTCTCTGACTTTGAGGAGATCATAGTCCGCTCTAAGAGACAGGTAAGAAACAGAGAACTGATACGAGAGGTATTCATTTATCCAATCACTTGTGAAGCACTTATTAATTAAACTCCTACTAAGTGCCAGGTGCTATTCCAGGTACTGGAAATAGATCAGTGATAAAATTACATGGTCCTTACCTTTTACTGGGAGAAGACATTAACCAGTAACATACCAACAAGCATGATAATTTTGACTAGTAATATATATGAGGAAAATAAGTAAAATATTACAGAGAATACTGCGGTGCTACTTTAGGTAAAAGTTAAGAGTATCAATTAAACTGTTTTGGCTATAAGTAACAGAAAGCCTAACAGTGGCATAAGCCCTAGGAGCACTAAGCATTTATTTTAAAAGCCCAGAGGTGTTGATCCCAGTGTGGATTCAGTAATTTAGTGGTATCATCAAGACCAAGGGTTTTTTCATCCTTTTATTTCCCCCATCTTTAACATATTGGCATTTCCCTCAATCTTGCTGCCTCATGGTTGCAAGATAGCTCCTATAGCTGCAGACATTACATCCTCTCACAAACCATTTCCAAATCCAGAAGGGAGAATGGGGTGGAGGAATGTGGACAAGATAACTTTTTTTTTTTCTGGTGTAGCTCTCTTATTTAAAAATAATATCCTTCCTAGAAGCTCCCTGGTCCACCAGCAGACTTCCCCCCAAAGATCATTGAACAGAAATGGTCACCTACGAAGAGGACCTATATTGCCACAATTGCTTAAAAATAATCATGAGTCATCAGATCTGGGTTTTTGTCAAGAAAGAAGGCAGTATGGCCTTGGGTAGGTGAATAATGACTGCTACATCAGAGAATGCTTCCCTGAGGAGAGGACTTTTGAACTGAAACCTAAATGATGAGGTGGTGTCGGTCTTGTGTATCACATCCTGGGGTGGTGCTAAGGGGGAGGCTGGGCCAGGGTGGTTGGTCATGGAAGGCCTGACAGTGGAAGAGACACTTGAAGATGAGGATGAGTCAGTCAGGTGAAGCTCCGGGTGGAGATGGGCAGAGGCCTTTCAGGCTTCAGCAGGGCCAATGGAAAGGAAAAGGGGTGACAGCCAGTTTGCAGGGCTGGAGCAAGCTGGACAGGATAGGGAGGCCACAGCCTTGTTGGAGGTGATAGTGGAGGAGGAATTCAGGTTCCAACATCACAGTGATAAAGTAAGTGTACACAAATGAAGCGGATTCACCTGTGGCTTTAGAAGAAACTTATTCAAGGAAGAGAGCTGGGTTGAATCTGACTGAATACAGGTGTCAGCCAAGGAACAACATCGGGCACAGCACACAAAAAGGCTTAGAGGCCTGAAACAACATGATGAAAACCTTCAGAAAGGCATCACCAAAGGATGACATATGAGTCAGGGAGTGACTGGTGACGAGGCTGGAGCCATGGTTGAGAGTCCTGCCTTATTTAGTTTAGGCCAGTGCTTGCTTTTTAAAAAGTTGGAGTCCCAGCTCTAGTAATAACAGCTGAGCTGGTTTTCTCATTAGTGCACTGCAGGGTGGGGCTTGGATTATCTCCAAGAAGCTTCTATCTTTTACATACCTGATCTCTATTAGATGCTCAATAAAAGTTTGCTGAACAAATGAACTATGAACGAGCCACAGTGTCTCCCGCTGCTAAAACTTTGCTCAACAAATATAAACTGGATGTGTCCCTCAGGGCCTGGTCTGGCCCTGTATGCTCCATGTAGAGGCTCCTGGTCAGCCCAGCCTCCCCCTGCTTTAGAGCAACTGCTGTAGCTCTCAGCAGGGAAGACCCTGGGTATTTTTCATATTTATGAGTCTTCTTCCAAGTAGGCTCTGAGAGGTCAGGGGTCATATTTTAAGTAAATCTATATATTCATAGATATATTGCACACTGGACATTTTGTATATTCATAATAAATATATTAGTGATAAGGATGTCAGTGAAGGTTTATCAGCCATAACAAATAACCCTAATGCAGGATGTTGACAGTGGGGGAGGTTGTGTGTGTGGGGGGATGGGGATATATGGGAAATCTCTGTACTTTTGGCTCAGTTTTGCTGTAAACATAAAACTGCTCTAAAAACAAAGTATTTTTTTTTTTTTAAAGATAAAATTTTCCTATCTGAGGGATAGATTTGACTGGATTTCAAGAAGGGAGTATTCACACCCAATGGGGATTCTCAAACCTAGAGTTACTGAAAAATAGAACCAAAGTACTCACAGCATCTGTGGACTTCCCCATCCCCCCTGGTCACTCCCTAGAAGATACAGAACCATCCAGGAAACAAAATGAGGATGGAAGAGTGCTGGGATTGAAAAACATGCATGCCTCTCACTATGTCATGAGAACTTATTGGTGAGAGTTAAAAACAATTCTAGATAAGCATGAATGTAGGTTTTCAAACATGGGATTAGGAAAGCTGGAAAGTCCATAAATACTAACATAAAAATTGGAAATAATTTTTGAGTGTTTCAAAGTTAAAAAAAAAAAATGCCACTGACCACATCCTTATATTAGTCAGTATAGGCTAGGTTATACCGCAGTAACAAATAACCCCCAAATCTCAGTGACTGAGACCAATAGAGAGTAATCTTTTCTCATGCCTGTCATAGGTTGGCAGGGGCCTCTGCATATCATAGTCACTTAGGGACCCAGGTTGATGGAGTTGCTACCATTGTGAATTGCTGGTTACCATGGCAGAATTACTTGTATGACTGTACTCAACCACTAGGAGGTAAAGAATTGCAATGCTACCTTGTGCCTGGAAGTGGGGACAACCAGGAACAATTAGGGAACCATACTACCATAATTCTAGTGCCCAGAAAGCCAGCCAGCCAGTAACAAAGCCCCAAGCATAGGCACTTGTGGTTTCTGTATCCTATTTTCAGACTTAGGCTGATTTGTAAGGATGAAACAGCCATGGCAAAGTACTGCAGATCCTGCACCACCACCACAGTCCTGCACAGAAGCCTTTGCTTTTTCTGAGTGCAAGTGTGTCGTCTAGTGGTGACTCATCCATTCTCCAGCACTGTGCCCCTCCCACTGCAGGAGCTACTCCCATGCAGGACTGGTCTGTCAGGCTGCAGCAGTCCTGAGATCTGTCATTCGGTGCTAAGTTGACTGCTCAGAGGTCCAGAAGCTCAGCCTGCTAATTTGTAGCATGATATGACAAAGGAAAGCCACTCACGCCTGTATCTCCAGCTGCTGGGGACTGGGGCAAGTTTGCCGGTGACTTTGTCTTTAGCCAGCCACAGTGAGTAGTCGACCCATGTCCTCCTTCTTCCAATGGCTTTCTTTGGAGAGGAATTTCAGAGATGAGCAGCCAGTTATGATTCTATATTTGTGAGGCTGTGGTAATTTGGAGTTTAATTAATAACATATACAGTGAATACATATTCAGAAGAAATCTGGTAACTTGGAGGCACTTTTCATATAATTCAATAAGAGCACTAGTCTGGTACGAAAATATTTTTGTTTTCATTTATGTTCTCTGCTCCTCTGTGCCTCTCTGATCCCGTCAAATATCAGAATACAGGAAATTGAAATTTCTAAAAGACTTTCTTTTTCTGATAATCTCCAAGTGACTAAGTACAAATGCAGAGGTTAATGAACTTTTTTTTATCATTATTTTCCCTCATTAGACTTTGTAATGCTTTTTCTACAATTTTGACTTATCATTAAGGTATTGCTAACCTCAAATCCTCCTTGAAACCACAGAAATATTTTTATACTTTCTCAAAAAATCCTGCACTTCTAATGATTAATCAATGGCACTGAGAACTCTTGGTCCTAGACATTGTTTTCCTCAGATCAGACTTTCTCAGGAGGACTGTTAACTCTGGGGGGATTTCTCTGGGCTCATGAGCTTGTCCTCATGGTTGCAGTACTTTGTATTGTGGGAGAGGATACCCAAATGTCTGCACTTACATTGTCTTTCATACCATTTAAAAAAATATTGTAATTATATTGTATTCCTTTCCTCTTTTGAAGGATTCTTTGTCAGTATTTATTGAGTGTGAATTTTTAGAGTTTAGTTTTCCTTAAAAACTTTAATCCTTTGCATTTTTACAAAATGTGTTTTTCCCCCTTAAAGTAAACTTACAGATAAAAGAGTGAGGCTGGGATTTATCTCACATCGTATTTGGTTTATTACATTTTCTCTGTCAAAGTTCATTCATATTCTTATAGTTTGGAAAAATCAATTTATTGGTAGCTCATATAAATGACTTCAAATATATTTCTGGGCAAATGGTTAGCCTTAAAAGACTGCAAAACTTGTATTTGATGTCTTTAGGGATTTTATCCTAAGATTATAGGCCAAAATCCCATTCTGACAACAATTGCATGATACTTGTATAAAGTTACAACATCACTGTCTTTTTGCAAAATGAATGAAAATTGCTAAGCAGAAACCAGGACTCTTATTTGAAGACAATGAGATCAGGGGACAGCTCAAAGCCTGGTGACAGTTGGTCTTTCTAGAATTGGACATGGGAGGAGGGCACAGGGGTTGGGGATAGAATTGGTTTGCTCTGGATCCAGGCAATAATGGGGTGCAATGTCTACAGAGAAAAATATTTCTAGATATGTCTAAAAGGAATAATAGAGCCAACTAAAAATCAGTCTGATTTTTATTATCAGCATGTTCTGGGAATTCTAAACCTTATCAGTGATAAAATACCTGTCCCCACTGGGACAGAACCCACCCACAGCCACCTTCCCCCCTTGGTACTGCTGCTGTGTGTGTGAGATTTGGCTTAATTTACCAGTGGAAAACAGTCCACCTGAGGATGTGGTAGCTACTTCTGAAAAACTGCAGTTTAGCAAATGGTCTCCTACTCCCATTATCTAGAGAATGCATGACTTCTGGGTTTGTTATTTTTATGTATTTCTCTTAACATAATGGCCATCTCTCAGGCCAGTAAACCCCCTGATTTTATTTTCATTGAGGGGTGAAGCTGTAGAACCTTACCACCTCTGCATATTATTCCTGAATCTTTTGACTGCAACAAACGAACTCCTAAGTCACATTAGCTAAAGTCTAAAAGGTGATTTTATTATAGTGATACTCAGGTATCTCATAGAAACAGGGGCATGAACTGGGATAGATCCTGAGCGTCCCTGGGACTCTGCTTTTTATCGTTGTCCTTGGTGTATTTGATTTATTTTGCTTTGTCCTTTCTGTAATTGAGTTGTTCTCAACCACAGAGTATTCCTCAGGGTTTTTCTCAATTTTCTATATTAATATCACCTGGGGAATTTAAAAAGTCCATTCATCCCCAAATGTTAACAATTAGTACAATCTAGGTGAAGGGGTATACAGATATTCACCGTACTATCCTTTCAATTATTTTAGCAGTAATAAAATTATTCAAAATAAAAAGTTTTGGGGAAAATGTTGGTGTTTGTGCCTAAGCCCCAGAAATTCTGATTCAATGGGTGTGGAGTAGGGCTCAGACACTGGAATTTTTAAAAAGCTCTTTGGGGAATCCTAATGTGTAATCAAAGCTGAAATTACTGCTATGGGCTACTGTCTTTTTCAGCTTCTCTCCATGAAGATAGTGAGTCCCATCTCTTTCTTCTTGTCCGAGTTTTAAGATTGCTGGAATGAGGACTGATGGGCCAGCTGGGTCAGCTGCCACTACTAATGCAGCCAGCTCTGGCTGGGCACACTGCTCACATGGCTGTACACAGAGGAAACACTAGAGGGACAGGCAGCTTCCAGACAAGTGTGGGTGAGGTGAGGGGGTGGCTAAGCAAATAATTGGTAGTAATAGTAGTAGTAGTAATAATAATAATAATAATAATAATAATAAGAGTCCAGTGTATTCCTCCAACAGAAATGCAAAGTAAATCTTGAGCTGCTAAACTTGAGAACATCTGGCTATTTATAAACCAAAGCTACTGCTTATTATAACTATTTTTCTGAATTATATCTTTGTTTTAAAAGAATGGAATGATGGGGAATTAGTCTTTGCTAATTTGAAAGTTTGGTAGAGCAAAATACAAATTAAGTATATTTGATAACAAAAACCAAAACCCTATCTCTATCAGAGTAGTCTTTACAAGTCGCTATGAATTAGCTCCTGTATGTAAACAGATCCTATGAAGGTCACTGCTTGGCATAACGTTCCAGTTGTAGCAGATATACATTTTACCCCATAACACATCTGGCTTTCAAAATCTCACATTTCCTCAGAGATTTTCTAAATCAGTTACTAGGCTCTGAATGCTTCCACCCTCGCACCCACCACAACTGTAGGACATTCTATCTCAGTTTTACGTTTGGAGGGGCTGTCTCTTGCCAAGGGTCTGGCAAGAATTCTGAGAGTCTTATGGAGTCTCGAATTGTCATTGCATCTGGAAAAGAGTGCCACGATCACTTCTATGTAAGCTTGGGCACAGAGATTTTCTTTATGATGGTCCCTGATACCTTGGATCTCAGAGTTTAGTCCTCCTTGTACCCTGAGTCACCCGTAGAGGTCCTCTCACTTCTAGGGGAATTGGGAGGTAGATGAGTGATGACCAGGAGTCCATAGAACCTGCCCCCTTTCTCTCATGCCAGGGGAATGCTCTTCTCATCCCTTGCCCCAAATCCCTGTCTTTTTTCAGCATCTGTCCACTGTCACCTTTTGCACCAGGTGTTTATATAAAAACAAAAGCCCGGGTGAGAATTATGTTCTGGGTACCTAGGAATTTCGGCTTTGGTTGTGTGATGCAAAAGCCTTTAATAACCATTGAGGCAGGAAGCACAGAACCAAAAAAGTTTAAAAAGTTCAGAAAAGATACCATATAGTTGACTCATTCTCCTAGAGCAATGAGACAGACGAACACATACCCACACATACAATCTCAAGAGATTATCCAGATACAGGTCTCCGTGCCCAAAGCCATTTCTTGAGGGTCGTGAATCCTGTCAGTCAACACTTTTCTGTGTTTGGTGGGGCAGCGCAAATGAAGAAAAACACAAGATGCATAGCGCTGATGTAAAATGGCTGAGTGGTGGTTCCAGAAAGAGAATTAGGCTTCCTGTAGCAAGAACTGGACTTTGGGAGACAGAAAGGCTCTGTAATTCCTGAAGGAAGAGAGAGAAGATGAACACAGGATGAGGGGACAGCGGTTTCCCACACCCCTGACAAGGGGCAGAGACTGGGCCTGACCTAGACACACTTTGGCCATTTAGAAAACAAAGAATCAATGTGACCTATGTGGATCTGGCCTCCAAAGACGACAGTGGGACACATATATTTCAGTGTGGGCAAAGCGGGACTGAGCACTGATGCCTAAAGACCCACAGTGACTGTATGTCTCGGCAGAAGCTAGCATGCTGGAGGTTTATCCATGGATGCCTCTCTACCAATGCCAGATATCGTCCCAGGGAGAAGGGAAGAGAAAAAAGAGGAAATACTGAATTGATCAAAAGAGACTTCATTTAAACTGAGAGTCAATGACTTTACCTTGCTTGGGCAAGTTTTCCTTCATTGGCTTAAATAAGGGTTCAGGGCTAATTCAATTCAGTTATAGTGCAAAGAACAGTTATATCTAAGCCCACCTCGTTTCGTGACTGCTACAGCTATTCATGATCTTTGTGACATTTGTCCTAAATGTAGACTTTAAGTGCTCATTTTTCCTCAAAGATTTGTCTAGAAAGGCCTGCTTCCCTCCAAAATGTTGACTGTGCCTCTGAGATGCCCCATCTCTCTCAAACGAGCACTCTATCTCAGTTCTCCTTGACTGCTGTTCTTCTCGGATCTCATGCCTGGAAAACCATTTCAAAACTGATTTGGTGCAAAAGTCTCTTTCTACTCAAAGACCAAATTATACACAAGTCACCTGTTGAATAAAAACATTTACTCATTCATTTAAGCATCCAAAGTGAGAGTAAAATACACTGTTTTCAGACATACAAAGGCTAAGCAGGTTTCTCTCCCACAGATCTTCATTAAAACAAGTTTTGAAGGATACATTTCAGCAAGAAGTAAAGCAAATATGGAGAAAAGAGATGAATTTTCTTTCTTTTTCACATGAAAGAATGTGAAATGTGAAAAACCGAAGAAGGAAATGTGTCTTCAATATGGAGAACTGAAGAGGATATAAATATCCTCCAGTTTTAAGAGTTAGATAGCTCCTTATTTTTATATTGCTTTTTATTTTTAAACATCCATTCAGGAGCATTTTCCTCTTTCTGTTTGTAAAATAATTAATCATAAACAATCATTCATAACTTTCCCATCTGGATGAAGGAAATAATCAAAATGAGGCAGGCTTTCCAAAACTCACTGCCTTGCGATAAGTCTCATTAACTCAGTGTTGGCATCACGTTCGTAAGATAAACAATGCACGTGGTTAGAACTGATGGTTTATTGATTAATGTATAACCTGCTTATTCTGAATAAGCCATTTAGATATTGTTAAGAGTAGCCGGAGCATGAAGTGTCTGCTTCAGGCTGCACATAGAAGCTATTGGTTCCCATGTTGTAGTCAGTAACCAATGATCGTGAATCTTGTGTTCCATGAGAAAAGGGCAACTGTACTTGCAAATTTCCCCCTCCCTTCTGAAACTCCCTTTCGAAATTCACTTATAAAATGCCTTTGCTTGTAGTAGATTTTGGAGCACTTTCCAACTTTGTTGGCTTGTGTTTCCCAGACTGATCCTCAAGCTTGGCTTTCAATAAAACTCTATAAAACTTTTTTCTGTCTCAACAGCCTTGATGTCAGTCCACTATACCTATATCTATATCTATACCTATATCTATATCTGTACCTATACCTATATCTATATCTATCTGTATCCATATCTGTATCTATATCTGTAGAGGATGAGAGAGAGAGAGAGAGCACGTGCCAAACATGAAATGAAATAGAACTAAAGTTCATAAAGAATCTTGAAACTATTTTAAAAGCAAAAAGATGGAGCTACAGTTCATAAAGTATCTGAAACTCCAATTTGAGATCTAATTAAAAATATCACTGCTTGGCTCAAACAACTAGAGATAGATCCTCCATACGATCCAGCAATCCCTCTTCTGGGTATATACTGAGAGGAATGGAAATCATCATGTCGAAGGGATACCTGCACTCCCATGTTCTTCGCAGCTCTGTTTACAATAGCCAAGATACGGAACCAACCTAAATGTCCATTGATGAATGACTGGAAGGAAACTGTGGCATATATGCACTATAGAATACTACTCTGCCAAAAAAAGAATGAAATGCTTCCATTTATAACAACATGGATGAACCTGGAGAAACTTATGTTGAGCAAAATAAGCAAAGCACAGAGGGATAAATACCGTGTGTGCTCACTTATATGTGGGAGTTAAGAGAGAAAGAAGGAAGGAAAGAAAGACCACAGTAGTGCTTTGGTCTTGCAGAGGGAGAGAACATTCCTTGGGCTACAAAGCGGAGGGGAAGGGAGGTGAGGATAACTGGGTGGGGGACAGGGGATACAAAAGCAATTTCTTGTAATGGGTATGCTGCCGGTATGAATCTGGCCCTCACATCATGCAACGAGGGGTGACAATCAGCATTGTATCTCATGAATATTCATAATAGAATAAAAAAATCACTGGTTGGCTGAATATATGTATTTTAGTGTAACTGTTAAGACACAGAGTCAAGAGTTCCACATTTGTAATCCCTCTACTGCTGTATGATCTGAGTAGGAATGCTGTTTAAGTTTTCTCACTTCAAGGTTCTCATTTTGTAAAAAAGGAAACAAGAGTGAGTATTCATGAGTGAATATAGTTATGAGAATTTATACTATGTAAATATTCAAATTTAATGCTCTTATAGATATCCATAGATCAAAAATACTTTTTTTGTGATGAACAGTTGTATATTTCTATGTATTTTTAAATTTACAAAATTTTTATTTAAACACAATTGATTGTACATTTCTGTGGGGTACAGCATTGAATATCAATACCTATGTGCAATATGTGATGCTCAAATCAGAATAATTAGTTTACTCAGCATTATACAATGTAATCATTTTTTGTGGCCCTTTACCAATTTCTTGCTAAGCTCCCTCACCCTCCCCTTTCCCCACGTCTGGTGGCCTCAGTTTTGTCCTCTCCTGTTGAAAGTTCAATGTATTATTGTGATTGTTGTATCTTTCTTTCTTTCTTTTTAAATTTATTTGTTTATTTTTTTTAGCTCCCACTTGTGAGTGAGGATGTGCAGTATTTCTCTTTCTGTGCCTGGCTTATCTCACTTAACATAATTTTCTCCAAGTTCATTGATGTTGCTGCGAATGGCAGAATTTCATTCTTTTTTATGGCAGGTAGTGTTCCATTGAATATATATACCACATTTGTCTTATCCAATCATCCATGGATGGACATTTAGGTTGGTTCCAGCTCTTGGCTATTGCAAACAGAGGTGTGATAAACATGCGAGTGCAGGTGTCTCTTTGACATGATGATTTCCAGTCCTTTGGGTGTGTACCCAGCAGTGGAATTACTGGATTTTATGGCAGCTCAATCTGTTGTTGTTTGAGGAACCTCCATACTGTTTTTCATAATGGCTGTGCTAACTTTACAGTCCCACCAACAGTGTAGGAGGAATCCCCTTTCTCCTCACCCTCGCCAGCATTTGTTATTTTCTGTCATTTTGAGGATAACCAGACTAACTGGGTGAGATGATATCTCAGTGTGGTTTTGATTTACATTTCCCTGACGCTTAGTGATGTTGAGCATTTTTTTTTCATGTGTCTGTTGGCCATTTGTATGTCTTCTTTTGAGAACCGTCTATTTGGCTCCTTTGCCCATTTTATACAGGGTTATTTGTTTTTTTTTAATGCTCAGTTGAGTTCCTTTTTTATTCTGGATATTAATCCCTGTGGGATGCATAGTTTGCAAATATTTCCACCCATTCTGTACTTTGTCGTTTCACTCTGTTAATTGTTTCTTTTGCTGTGCAGAAGCTTTTTATTTTGATATAATCCCATTTATTATTTTTTTTCTTTTGTCACAGCTGCTTTTGGGTTCTTATTGATAAAGTCTTTGCCAATTCTACTTCCTGAAGTGTTTCCCTGTGATTTCTTTCGGGAGTTTTATAGTTTCAGGTCTTATATTTAAGTCTTTACTTCATTTTGAGTTGATTTTAGTATACGGCAAGAGGTATGGGTCTAGTTTCATTCTTCTACAGTTGGATGTCCAGTTTCCCCAGCACCATTTGTTGAAGAGGCAGTCTTTTCCCCAATGTATGTTCTTGGTACCTTTGTCAAAGATTAGTTGGCTGTAAGTATGTGGTTGATTTCTGGGTTCTCTATTCTGTTTCATTGATCTGAGTGTCTCTGTTTTTATGCCAATGCCATGATGTTTTGTTTACTATAGCTTTGTAGTATAACTTGAAGTCAGGTAATGTAATACCTCTGGCACTATTTTTTTTTTCCTCAGGATTTCTTTGGCTATTCAGAGTCTTTGGTTTTTCCATATAAATGTTAGGATTGTTTTTTCTATTTTGGTGAAGAATGTCATGGATGTTTTGATGGGGATTGCATTGAATCTGTAGATTGCTCTAAGAAGTATGGACATTTTCACAATTTTAATTCTTCCAATTCAAGAACATGGAATATCTTTCCATGTTTTGTGTCCTCTTTAATTTCTTTCAATAGTGATTTGTAATTCTCATTGTAGAGATCTTTCACCTCTTTTGTTAAATTAATTCCTAGATATTTTAGTTTTTTGGGTGACTGTTGTAAATGGGCTTACTTTCTTTCTGTTAGTTTGTTGTTGGAGAATATAAATGCAGCTGATTTGGGGGCATTGATTTTGTATCCTGCAGCATTACTGAAATTATTACTCAGCTCTAAAAGTTTTTTGATAGAGTTTTTAGGTTTTTCTATATATAGGATCATGTCATTTGTAAATAGGGACAGTTTGACTTCATCATTTCCAATCTGGATACCCTTTATTTCTTTCTCTCCCTGATTGCTCTGGCTAGTACTTCCAATAATATGTTAAATAGGAACAGTGAGAGTGGGCATCCTTGTTTTGTTCCTGTTCTTGTTCAGGATGATATTGGTAGTAGGTTTGTTGTAGATAGTTTCATTGCATTGAGATACTTTCCTTCTGTACCTAATTTGCTAAGAGTCTTTAGCATGAGGGATGTTGAATTTTGTCAAATGCTTTTTCTGCATCTATTCAGATAATCATATGATTTTTGTCCTTGATTTTGTTGATGTGGTGTATCACATTTATAGACTTGCCTATATTAAAACATCCTCACATCCCTGGGATGAATCCCACTTCTTCACAGTGTATTTTTTTTCTTTTTGATGTATTGCTGTTTTCTGTTTGCTAATATTTTGTTCGGGATTTTTGCATCTATGTTCATCAGAGATACTGACCTGTAGTTTTCTTTTTTTTGTTGTAACTTTGTCTGGTTTGGGTATCAGGGTGATGCTGACCTCATAGAATGAACTTGTGAGAATAACCTCTTAAACTATTTCGGAATTGTTTGAAGAGAATTGGTGTTGAATCCTCTTTAAAGGTTTGGTAGAATTCAGGAGTAAAGTCATCCAGTCCCAGGCTTGTCTTTGTTGGGAGACTGTTGATTACAGTCTCTGCGAAGAACATGGGAGTGCAGGTATCCTTTCGACATGATGATTTCCATTCAAACAAATCTCATTGTTTGTTATTGGTCTGTTTAGGTTTTCTGTTTCTTCTTGGTTCAGTCTTGGTACTTTGTGTGTGTATGGAAATTTACCCATTTCCTCCAGGTTTTCAAATTTGCTGGTGTATAGTTGTTTATAGTAATCTCTAATGATTCTTTGTATTTCTGAGGTATTGGTTGTAATGTTTTACTTTCCATTTCTGATTTTTGTTGTCGTGTCTTTTCTCTTCTTTTTTTTAGTTAGCCCAGCTAATGGTTTGTCTATTTTGTTTATCTTCTCAAAAACCAGCTTTTTGTTCCATTTATCTTTTGTATCATTTTTTAGGGTCTCTATTTCATTTAGTTCTGCTCAGATCTTATCTTTTCTTTCTGTCTACTAATTTAGGGAATGGACTGTTTGTATTTTTCTAGTTCTTTGAGGTGTAGCATTAGGTAGTTTATTTGAAATCTTTCTACTCTTTTGATGCAAGTGTTTACTGCTTTTGTAGTATACCATAGATTTTGGTATGATGTGTCTTTATTTTCATTCATTTCAAGAAATTTTTTGACTTCCTGTTTGATTTCTTGTTGGACCCATATGTCAGTCAGGAGCATGTTGTTTAATTTCTATGTATTTGTATGGTTTCCAGAGTTTTTCTTATTACTGATTTCTAGTTTTAATCTATTATTGTATGAAAAGATACTTGAAATGATTTCAATTTTTAAAAATTTGTTGCGACTTGGTTTGTGACATAACATATGGTCTATATGTATATATATATGTAGAATGTTCCATGTGCTGATTCTATAGTTTTGGATGAAATGTTCTGTAGATATCTGCCAGGTCCAATTGGTCTAACATGTAGTTTAAATCCTGTGTTTCTCCATTGATTTGTTGCCTAGATGATCTGTCCAATGGTGAGAGGGGTGTGCAGTTCCCCTAATATTATTGTGTTGGTGTCTATCTCTTTCTTCAGGTCTAGTAGAGTTTGCTTTATATATTTGGGTGTGATAGTGTTGGTGCATATATATTTATGATTGTTGTGTGTTCTTGCTGGATAGATCCAATTATTGTTATATAGTGGTTTTGTTTATCTCTTTTTGTGGTTTTTGATTTAAAGTTATTTTATCTGATATAAGAATAGCTACTTGTGCTCATTTCTGGTTTCCATTTGCATGGCATATCTTTTCCTATCCCTTCAGCATGAGTCTATGTACGTCTTTACAGTCTCTTGAAGACAGCGTATAGTTGGGTCTAGCTTTTTAATCCAATCTGTAAATCTGTGTTTTTTGAGTGGGGCATTTAATCCATTTACATTTAGCATTGTTATTGAGAGGTATTGTCTTACTCCTGGCATTTTATCACTCTTTGTTTAGATATTTTAAATATGATTTATTCTTTTCTTCCTCTTTTGTTATTCTTGTTCAATGCTTGTTGGTTTTTGAGGTGGTATTTGTGGTAGTGATTATTGTTTTTTGGATTCCAGTTGCAGGACTCCCTTGAGAATTCCTTCCAGGCTGGTTGTGTGGTGATGAATTCCTGCAGTTTTTGTTTGCCTGGGAAATACACTGTTTTCCCCTCATTTCTGAGAGATAGACTTGCTGTGTATAATATTCCTGGCTGGCAGTTTTTTTCTTTTACTATTTTGAGTATGTCATCCCATTTTCTTCTCATCTGTAGAGTTTCAGTTGAGAAATCTGCTGTTAGTCTGATGGGGGCTCCCTTATAAGTGACTTGAAACTTTCCTCTTGCTGCTTTTTGGATTCTCTTTGTCTTTAAGCTTTATCAATTTGACTATTTTGTGTCTTGGAGAGGACCTTGTAGAATCAAATCTGTTTTGGGACCTTTTAGCCTCTTGTATCTGAAGGTTTGTGTCTCTCCCTATACCTGGAATGTTTTTCACTATTATTTCATTGAATATGTTTTTAATGCCTTTTCCTTCCTCCTCCCCTTCTGGAATACCCATGATTTGGACGTTTGTGTGTGTAAGGTTGTCTGCAAGCTCTCTTAAGTTTTCTTCATTTTTTGGATTCTTTTTTTGTCTTCCTGGGTTATTTTAAAAAGACTGTTTTAAAAATTAGTAATTCTTTTTTCTTCTTGCTCTAGCTTGCTGCTTAAGCACTAAGTTGTGTTTTTTATTTAGTTGAATGGATCCTTCAGTTGCAGGAGTTCTGCTACATGCTTTTTAAAAGTATTAATCTGTTTGTACGTTTCCCCCTTTGTAACATGGATAGTTTTTCTAATTTCATTGTGTCATCTAACTGAATCTTCTTGTAACTCATTGAGTTTCCTTAAGATCATTGCTCTGAATTCCTTTTCAGTCATGTCAAGGGTTTCCTGCTCTATGGGGTCTGGTACTTGAGAATTATTGTTCTCCTTTGTATTGCCATATTTTCTCTCTCTTTTCTATTTTTTCATATTTCTAGTATCTCTACATTGATGTCTGGTCATCTGGTGGAGCAGTTGCTTCTTCTATTACTCTGGAATGGCTTTTGAGGAGAGAGACTTCCTCTTGTAGATGTGTTTTATATTGACCATTGAGTAAGGTATTTTAATATTTGTTCTTAGTAGATGCAATAATGTAGTCTCCCTGTGGATACTTTGGCTGTATTCAGTGTCAGAGTTGTGTGTGAGTGCCTCTGTGGCCGAGGCACTGAGGCACTTAGTGATTCTTTGCTGAGTTTAGTGGTATTGTGTTGGGTCATTGAGGATGTGGGTAAGCTCTTGAGTTTTTGAGAGAAGTGCCTGGGTATTCTGTTGTTCTTTGGCTGTGGCAGGTGGATGTGGGCAAGCTCTCAAGTTCTTGAGAGAAGTGCCTGGGTACCCTGTTTTTCTTTTGGCTCAGGTGCATGCCTTGTTGGCACCTGGCAAATATCCCATCACCCTGATGGGTGGACAGGGGTATGCTGGAGCTCCTCAGATTGAATGGGTGACCCCGAGTTTTATCTTGTCTTTCCTACAGGCATTGGCTCCTCCTGGGAACTTGCTTCTCTCAGTTGGAGAATGGGTTGGTGGTTGCTGGGAATTTTCTTCCTTACTCTATTTGGCTATCCTTGGTTTCTGCACTCTTGCGGGGTTCTGCAAATGTCTCTCCCTGGATCAAGGCAGTTGTGTAGTCTGTCCATGTATTTCTCACCAGCAATTGTGCTACTGAGGGGGGCAACATAATTCCCCCTGTGGGTTGGGTTACTGAGTCATGGGTCTGCACTTGCTCACCTCTTTCCCCAGGTTCCACTGGTGACTCTTCTTGTGTCAATGTGATTTAATGTTTGGTGGGCCTCCTGCATGGTGGCTGTGGTTGCTGCAGCAATGGTGGATGCTGCTATGGCAGAGGTTTGCTCTTGTAGCAGCACTTGTAGCAGACTGTCCTTGCAGCAAGAGTGGCTGTCACAGTGGCTGTGACAGACCATCTGTGTGGTGGTGGTGTCTGTGGCAGCCGTGGGCCACTCATGCAATGACTCCTTTCACTCCTGCCATTTGTTGGCAGTGGCTGCCTTGGCTCCTGAGGTCCCCATGCTCCTGCTGTCTGTCAGTGGGGGCTGCCCTCAGTATGTATTTTTATAACAGTTACCTTATAACTACTGTGAATTTTTATGTCAGGCTTTTTCATTTCTGAGTCTTCACTTATACGATGATATAGTACTGGGATGCTTTTGCAGAAGTATGAAGCATTATGGCACAATTTGTTCTACAGTCATGATAACAACAAGCCTTTTATAGAAAAAAAATGTTGAAGTCTATTGAAATCTGAATGATAGTAGAAGCACTTGTGGAAAAAGTTTACATAATGGAAATATGCATAAACCTTGACACCAATTTTTTGGGCTAAATACTACCAAAATGTCAGCTAAATTCTGTCATTTCTCTTTATTTCCAGACTTGCTCCTCCTCTGTATTTTCTCTCTTGATTAATGGTATAAAAATTGCTTAGTCTAAAAACATCAGTATCACCTTTTTTTCCTGCTAACTTTTGTCACATATGCTTTTCCTAAACTGTTGTCTTTTTCTCTAAACCCAATTTTTTTTTTTTTTATTTTTTAAATTTTTTTTTTTTTTATTTTTTAAATTTTTTTTTTTTTTATTTTTTAAATTTTTTTTTTTTTTATTTTTTAAATTTTTTTTTTTTTTATTTTTTAAATTTTTTTTTTTTTTATTTTTTAAATTTTTTTTTTTTTTATTTTTTAAATTTTTTTTTTTTTTATTTTTTAAATTTTTTTTTTTTTTATTTTTTAAATTTTTTTTTTTTTTATTTTTTAAATTTTTTTTTTTTTCCTTTTTTGTCTTTTTTCGTGACCGGTAACGGGATCGCAACCCTCAGTGTCGCGCCCGCACCGCACTCAACCAGTGAGCAGACCGGTCTCTATATGGGATTCGAACCCTCGGTGGGAGCGCCGCCATTCTCCCAAGTGCCGCACTCTACCGAGTGCGCCACTGGGCTGGCCCTAAACCCAATTTTTAATGACATTCCGCTCTTCACTCCTCTCTCTTGCTCATTTGCGCATCAGGTCCTGTTAATTCTGCCTCTTCCTTTTTTTTTTTTTAAAGATGACCAGTAAGGGGATCTTAACACTTGACTTGTTGTTAGTACTGTGCTCACCCTAGTGAGCTAACCAGCCATCCCTATATAGGGATCTCAATCTTTGGCTTTGGTGTTATCAGCACCACACTCTACCAAGTGAGCCACGGGCTGGCCCTTAATTTTGCCTCTTCTGACTCCATCCCTTGCCATTGCCTTGGCTTGGATCCTTATTACTGTTCACCTGGACTGAGGAATGGCCTCTTCGGTGGTGTCCTGGCTTGGGCCTCTGTCTTCTAACCTACCCACTATTGGCAAAATAATCTTTCTAAAATAAAATCTGATTCTGCCATTAAAATATTTCATGGCTTCTCATTGTCCACGGAAGAATCCACTTGCTCTCTGTGGCACAGAATAAGCCTGACTTTGGCTGAGTAGCTACACACATCAGTTGCCAGCACACACCTGATGCTCTAGGTGGGGGACCTTCTCAGTCACACCTGACTTACCTACTAGTTTCACACACTGCTTTGGGCTTGCCACTCCTCTGCCTGGAATATTGTTCTTCCCCACACCCTGGCAAGGTCCACACTAACTGCCAAATTGTTTGTGACCGTCCCCCAAATCCCCTTATGGAGAATTTTCTGCTTCTTGCCATAAGCTTCTAGAATATATTTTTCATATCTCAAGGAGGATTCTTATGACATTAATATGCACTATTTATGTTATCTGTCTTCCTTAATTAGACTGCAGATTCTTGAAGGACCAGACCATGGCTTATTTGTCTTCATAATCATCTTTGGAGCCTAAATTTTGCCTGGCATGAAACAGGCCCAAGGCAAACGTTTTCAGAATGAATGAATAAATGAGGAAAAGAGGCCCGGGGAAGTAACTCACCAAATTTTATAAAACTAGTCATGACAGAATTGGGGGAAGAATGCAGATCTCCTGACTTCTAACTTACGTCAGGCTCTCTCTACTACAATGTCAAAAAGTTTAATTTTTCCAAATATAAATCTAATTATTTGTAGAAAACACAGAACATATAGAGAGGAGTATGTAGAAAAAATATTTTATCCTTTTTTGTAGCCATTGTTAACATTGTGCTTTTTTTTAGTGTTTTTATTGGTTTTTCCCTTTGAAAAATAGTTTTTAGAAACTAGAAAAATGTCAGGTATAAATATTAAAATAACATCATTCACATTCCCATCTCTAGAAATACCTGCTGTTAGCATTTTGCTATATTTGGTTCTTACTCACTCCCTCCTTTTTAAAGTCACTCTTTTGTTTTGTTAGAAATAATACATGTTTATTATAAAAGAATTAAAATTGAGAAGAGAATTTCAAGGATAAAAGTAAAAAGAAACCATACCTAATTTTGCTACCTAGAAATAATCATTGTAAATAATTAAACATTATTTCAGATATTTTTCTGAGTATAAATGGCTATATGTAGGGACATATTGATGAATAGATAAATAAAAAGCACAACAGAAAACAATATAGTTATGAGTAGATATTTATACTATAGTTACCTTTAAAATTACTAAATTTAATTTTATTTAAATTAAAGAGGAAAAAAGAAATTTGAGTGAAACCTTAGGAATTATTGAACTTCTAAGTATCTTTTTCCACAAGAAATGTTATTTTCTAGATAATCTTTCTAATATGCAAATGAGGGATAATAAAATATATTGAGGGTGGAGACTGCTATTTTTTAGAACCTACTTGTTAATTTTAAGCAGAATGCATTTATTTCTTACTGGAAGGATGAAATCTTATCACCCTCATATTTCCTTCCATTTTTTCTTCAACCCCTAATTTTTGAGTTACATTATGTTTTTTATAGACCTTTTCTTCTCACTGAATTTCATGGAAATGCTTTTGTATTATATCTGAATACATTTTTGGAGGGAGAGGTCAGTTAGGTTTTGTATTCTCTACTTCAGGGACTGGAATTATCCTTGCTCTGGGTTATCTTTTCCTATTTTCCATTTATATTACCTTGTCTCTATTTGCATTTCTCCTTTTCTTTATCAATATTTCTGCTGGATTATCTCAAATTCTTTTTTTGTGTATGTTGATACATTCCTTTTTATGGCGTCTCTTTGCTTCAAGCTCCTAATTCATTTATAAATTTTATGATGTTATTTTCATTTTTTGGAGTTTTATGTCAATCTGTTATTTTTTCTTTTCTTCCTTGAACTCATGTGCAATGTTATCTCATTCTGTACCTTAAACTAATTGTGGAGAATTTCCTCGTATGCACGTGTGCATTATGTTGGGTTCTTTGGCTGTCTTTCATAAGCTCCACTCCTTTGAGATTTTCTTCATAGTGTTTCTCTATAATATGTTTGCTTTGTTGGAATGCATCTCCTTTTCTCTTGCTCATGTTAAATTATTCTGATACACAGTGGGTGAGTTCTTGGTTCCTCTCTATATCTGACACTACTTCCTTTTTTGCCAGGATATGGTTTGGGTATTTTGTGCTCTATTCACCTTTCTGCAGTCTAATGGAAAGGCAGGAGGAAGAAAAAGTCTCCAGAAGTACTTATACCTGGGGTATTAACCAAGGTCCCAGCTAGAAATAGCCAACACTCTTAATCTGATTTACCAGAAAAGAATTTAGCTGAAAAGAATAAACTGGAGAGAATTTAATGAAGAGATTCTTTACTGAGGCAGGGCTAAAAGACCCAACAAGGAAGGCAACAGGGGATCAGCAGCGGTAGAAAGCTGTTATTATCCTTATGCCTGAAGAGGCAACAGGAAGGAATTACTGGAGCCAGGTGCCAACTGAGGCATGGTAGAGAGAATGCCAGAGAAAAGCAGCCATTGCTAGGATTGTGACCATGGAGGAAGGGAAAATGAGAAATATGTATCCTCATCTCCTATATCTCTACTTTCTAATCTCCTGCCAGTGACTCCCACTGGAAGAACTCAGCTGGAAGTCAGAGACAAGACAGTCTACAAAGATCATCTTCTTGGGGCAGAGACTATGAAGGTAGAAGCACACCTGGGCTCAGCTCTCTGATGCAGAGATTCTGTTAAATGCGTGATGTCAGAATTGACTCCATTTTCCTGGGTTGTGTATGCCAATGGCAAACGTCTTAAGGCTCTGGAACGTTTCTTTGACTCTAGATATAGCCCTGGAGTCTTCGTTTCTACCAGAGAGGAAGTCTTGTTGTTCCCTCTCCCCACTTCATGATGTATTGCCAATTCCAAACATTCCAATTCCAAAATTCCTCAGTTAGATGACGAAAACCAAAAGGATTATCACATTTGGCTTCTCTCTAGATTTCTGGGTATTAGTGACGTTTCTGAAGACTTTGTCTACTCTATAGTTTAGTTATGGGGGAGTGAAAGGAGAAAAAACTTTAGGAGCTATGCTCTGCTCCTGCATTCTACTCCATTTCAGAATTTTCGATTTCTTTCCTCTAACAGTTTTTGAATGTTCCATAAAGTCTTGCCCCCTTTTTCATTTTGTTACAATTAGAGAAGTTTTTGCTGGTTTTCAGTATTTTGTTAGGTGCTGGAAATTTTCTATGATTCATTTTTAGGTGGGTGAAAAATCCCACCTGTGTTTTTCTGTGAATGTGCCTATGAATGTGCATCTTGTTGACTGTTTTTCCTAATGATAATATGTAACATAACACTGCTACATCATGCTAGTATGTCATCGAGTTCTTTATAAATGTTGTTTTTAATGTTTGCATAATATTCCTTTATATAGACTAATCATAATTTAATATCTACTTTATTATTGTTTGACATCTATGCTATTTCCATATTACTTTTTGCTACTATATATACACCTGCCATTGATAAGCTTGTTCAAAGTGCTTTTTTTTCTGTACTTCGAGATGTTTCTCTATGACAGAGTCTCAGAAGTGCTGCAAATGTCCCAATAGTTTTGGTTTACCTGCTTATTTAGAGTTCATTTCCAAATTACATTATATATATGTATATATATATATATATTTTTTTTTTAATAGTTTCTTTATCCTGGCAGCTTGACTGTCAGGTGAAATTCTCTTTTTGTGATGACTCATGAGGAGGGTGATTCTCGGGCACACCTTGACCAGGTTTCTGACATAGGTGTCATCTGCACATGCTCATCCCTGTTTCTTATTTACATTTCATATGTGAATTATCATCCATTACTCAGCACTACTTGAAACCTACATGCGTAAAAGGAAAGTACAGTAGGCCGCCTTATCCGCCATTATTCCTTTACGGTTTCAGTTATCTGAAGTCAAGCATGGTCCAAAAAATCTAGGTGGAAAATTTGAGAAAGAAACAATTTGTAAGTTTTGAATTGGGCATGATTCTGAGTAAGTGATAAAATCTTCCACAGTTCCTGCTCCNTTATCATCCATTACTCAGCACTACTTGAAACCTACATGCGTAAAAGGAAAGTACAGTAGGCCACCTTATCCGCCATTATTCCTTTACGGTTTCAGTTATCTGAAGTCAAGCATGGTCCAAAAAATCTAGGTGGAAAATTTGAGAAAGAAACAATTCGTAAGTTTTGAATTGGGCATGATTCTGAGTAAGTGATAAAATCTTCCACAGTTCCTGCTCCCTCCCACCCAGAACGTGAATCATCCCTTTGTCCAGTGTATCCACAGTCTACACTCCCCACCTGTTACTGTATAGAAAAAACATAGTACCTGCTTGTACAAGGTTTGGTACTGTTTGAGGTTTCAGACATCCACTGGGGGACTTGGAACTTACTCCTCACAGATAAGGGGGAACTACTGTATTCAATTCAAAAGCAGTTTAGAGAAACTGGTCAAGATTCAGAGGAACCAATGAAAATGATCTAAAGTTTAAAAAATGGGGCTTCTGGAGAAAACTGAAGGCTCCCCACACATATGAGTAGGTAGCTCTGTGGGTGTGAAAACTACAAAACTGTTAGTATTTAGGGTTTCCCCCCCACCCCCCAGAGATGGTGACAAGCCCTTTGCATCTCCAGTGAGGACAGAAAGGAGGAAATGGGCAGAATGATGTAGTTAAAAAGCCCTGGATCAGAGTCAAAAGAAAGTCTGGTTCTTCCAATAACTTGGGGCATGACCTTTGGAAAGACACTTCATATCTTTGATAAAAGAGGGAAAATGATACCTTCCCTGCCTACCTCATAAGACTATTTTGACATCAAGTTGAAAGTTATGTGTGAAAATGCTCTGAAAGTGTTAAGCCCCTTATGAAGATCAGCTCTTTCTTATTTTAGAAAAGCCACATGACATACTGGAAAATAAAAATAAATGACAGATTTAAGTTCAGATCCTAAATATGCTGCTTACTAATTGTGAGACTGGGCAAGGTCATCTTTTAGCTCTTGAATACTGGAAAATTTTGGAGATCATTTCAGTTGCACAGAATTGCTTGATGGCGTTAAGGGAGCTAACGTAGACTTAGTCCCCCACGCAGAGTAAACGGGCAATAACTGTTTGTTTTCTTCTCCTCCTCCCTTCCATAATGTCTGCATTCAAGGTAAAAGAGTGGGATGGTTGATGACAGATGCTGTGGAATCCTCCACCCCTGAGATCATCTGAAGTGTGTGCCCACAGTCTGTCTGGAAACTTCTATAGCACCTTGTGAAATATCACTTGAATCTAAGCAATTTATTACAAAACATAATTATGTAAGTAGTAGCCGC
>NW_007734799.1:29401-30471 GCF_000696425.1 Galeopterus variegatus
TGTGTGTGTGTGTGTGTGTGTGTGTGTGTGTTTCAGTTCAGCGAATGTTTGTTTTGGAAGGGGCTGTCCACTAAACATGTCCCAGCACATGGCTCACATGTTTCTTTCCTCCCGTTTTGTCTTACTTTGGTGAGCTGTGCCTGTTGCCAGTCAACTGTATTGCTTCGGGGTGGAGGAATTCAACATAGGAAGAGATATTTTGAAATGAAATTGCTAACAAAGATAGAATCTTGAACTTTGGAATACTTCCTCTCATGACGATTAGACCAGTTTTGACTCTTAGGATCTGTTGGTCTCTAGAGAGCAGCCCCCTGACCCAAGTTCCCAAGCCCTCGGGCTGTGCAGCAGGACCCCCATTCCACTGTGACTTCCCTGAGGAGATTGAGAGAAAGAAGCAATACTTGTTTAATTTCCAGTGCTTAGTAGGTTGTGTGGAAATGAGGGGCTCAATTTTTGTTTGTTGAATAAACAAATAGATTAATGTCTTAAACACTTTCTCCAGGTTTGGAAATAAGACAACAGAGAATGGGAAAATATATTCTAGGTTTGATGGTTGGTAATGTTATTTCTTTGCAGATTCAGCCATTATATGGGTATACTTTTTTTTTTTTTTTAATAAGAGCAAGGGCAAGCAGTTCCTTAGTTTTTGTTTTCTTAATATTCTATCAGTTTGTATTTGGCACAATCCACCTTGTGAAATTTCAGTACTTGTGTAATTACTTCATGTTTTTTTTGTGACTGCTTTTTTTTGAGGCTGTGTGTTCTTGAGAGATAAGTGTTTTTTGAAATGAATGTTTGTAATGAATTTTTTGACTTAGACTACAGGAAACTAACATTTGAAACATTTGTTTGAGAGGCAAGAGTTAACACTGCATCCACCCTGCTGACCTGGGGAGGGAGGTTGGAACAACCTGTGGCTTTTCAAAAGATAAGGGGACAGAGATTCTGGGGGTTGGAGGGTGGTCCAAAGATTAGACTCATGCTACTGTTTTGCCAGTATACCCTTTTGCTTCTTCCAAACTTTCTGCTTTCAGGGAGCTAGAAAAAGAGAAAATTATTATGGCTTAATG
>NW_007734799.1:31295-46854 GCF_000696425.1 Galeopterus variegatus
TATATTTAAAATGTAAAGCAAAATGACAACATAAAAAAGATTTTGTTTTTCAATAGAGCACGTTAAAGTTTTAAGCAAACAGAATGATCTTCATCTAGATTTGTAGAAATAAGTTAATCATTCAACTTCCTTTTTTTTAAAAAAAATCTACTTGAGTTTCTGGGCTGAGTAGTGCTAAATCTATGCAAGTTTGTTGTCATATCATTTGTGAAATCATTTAAAAAGTTAATTTTAGTTAAAAGAAAGAATATTCTATGTGATGAGGGTTTTAGAATATAAAGTTAAAGTTGATTTAGAAAAACATGGATTTGTTCTCAGATTTTATGAAAATTATGTCAACAAATTTGTCAATGGCTTTATTTTTTTTTTCCAATTTTGGTAATATTATCCAAAGTTGTAATTGCACTGGTGATGATTCTGATAAGTCACTTTAATGATTTCTATACTGGAATTTTCATCTATTTGAATAAAGGATGTAAATATGGCTGCAATTTTACTTGCATTGTATATCTGTCTCCATTGATACCAAATATATTTAAAAGTGAGGAGCTACAAATCGATCCCTTTGTGTAAGAACTACAGACATTCAAAAAACTGCTAACCACATGCAACACAAAGCGTTTTGGATGATCATTGGATTTCAATGGAATTTCTGCTAAGCAAGTATTTCAGTGCACGAAACATTATCGAAAAAATCAATTTTGCTTAGCCTTTAAAATAATGACATTGTTTGCTATAGAATTATGCATAATTGGGCTAAAGATTTCTTTTTGGCTAAAAATGGTCAAATAGCAAATATCAACCATTGTTCCTTTGCTGATGACATCCAAGTCTTCTGAATTATTTTAGCTAAAAATGAAGAGACATCAAATACCTTTCAAAGATGATCTCATTCAGGATGAAAAATATTAAAATTATTAAAATTTATTATTAAAATTTTTATCTTAATTGAGTCCTCTGTAGAGCATAGACACTGATGCAGATCACCAGCTTTTTCCACCCACCTTCCGTCCTTCCCTTCCATCCTTCGTTTCTCTTCCCTTCCTTCCTCCCTCCTTTCTTCTTCCTTTATTGAGTCTATTGTGTGCCCTCCGTATGTCAAGCACTGTTCTAGGTGTCAAGGCATCAGTTTAGTTTTAACATCAGTTCTGGTAGAAATAACAATAACAGGCCATGCCTAAGATCATTTTTGAAGAAACTTCTACCTGCCTATGAAAATACGACTCCAGAGTTAGGTGAGGGTGAAGGATAGAAGCACCCACTGGTGCTTACTCCCCTTCAAAAGATATTTCTAGGCTGAGTTTGCCCATAGGAATCCCAGCTCACCTTCTACTGCAGTCACCCACACATTTCTCAGCCCTGCCTAACCCAGAGTGAACCATCATTCCCACTCCCTGAACACAGGAGGTTATTTATTATACTGACAGGCTAGGCGAAATCCATCAAGGGATTTACACGTTAGGTGTCACATGCAAGCCGGCAGCAGAGGTGGGGGTTATCTCAGCCATTGTCTGTGCTTCCCGTGAGGGCTGGTGCTCACACCTGCAGCCTCCTGGTAAAGTCCGTGGGAGACCCCAGGGACACCACCTCTGGAGCAGAGAGATCTGAATAGACAGCCCTGAGGACAGAGCTCGGCTTCGTAGGCTGGCTGGGTCTGCAGTGATGTGGAACTAGGAGAGCTTCAGATTGGAGACATTTTGCCTTTTTATTTATTTTTATAGAAGCGAGAAAGTCAGCTGTGTGGAAGACAATGACTCATATGATTTTGCTGTGCTGCTTGGTGTTTCTTTTGCCCACAGAGTCCTGTAGGACATTATGCCAGGTAAGCAAAGGGGAAAGAGTGGAGGATGAACTGGTGGGGAGAGCAAAGGGACAGTAAAATCCATTAGTTAACCCGCCCTCAGTTACCTGACAGCTGAAGTGTAGGGAGAAGATGGTGACAGAGTAGTTTGGCCAGAAGGAATTGCCACCACACGTAGCCAAAACCCATTTTAGTCAATAGCTACAGATTATTTTCCCATCAGCTTTTTCCTTAGGTTCTTGAGATGCAGGGAGGCTCAAATGATTTAAGGGTGATAAACTCTTCTTTCCACAACCTCTGACAGTGAAGCTTTCAGCTGCTCATAACCAGGGTGCTACCATTTCCTGGGGGGCACTTGAAAATGTGGGGGTGGTGAGGGTTGCCACAATCACTGGGAGGTATTAATGGCATTTACTGGGCAGGACCTAGGAATGGGTTGGCACAAGGAAGCATGGTCCCACCCAACATGGCAATAGTGTCTCCTTTGAGAAACCAATAGTGACCCCTGTGAATGGGGTAGGAGGAGGAGTGGTCAGTGGTTAAGCAAGGTCTAATTTGGGCAGAATGTGTAGCAATGTACCGTTTTAAGTTTTGTGGGGAAGCGATCCATATGGCTCTGTCTGGAAAAGTTTTCATCACACCATAAGTCATTCTGATTTCCCAATAAGTTACTTGTTTAAGTAAAGTATAGAGGGGCATTGAGAGAGAGAGAATATAAAAATATTTTGAGCATCTTTGGAAGACAGTATTATTATTTGATCACAAGATCTGGAAGGGAGTTTTGAGATCAACTGGTGATGCTCTACTCCCTTGTTTTATAGATGGGGAGACTGAGGTCCATGGTGTGGAACGTGATTTGCTTGAGGTATATACCTATGTAGTTACAGGGTCAAGACCAGAACATCTGTCTTCAGATTCTCAGCTTCTTGTTCTTTCCATTTTAATGTGTCTTCTTAACACGAGCCTCCTTAGGGAAAAATGACTTTGGGAGATCTTTGCAGGAGTTTTCTAAATGGTATTCATTTTACCCTCTAATTCTTTGTCTTTGGATGGGAATCTTCTCCATGACTCCCCTTCCCACCTTAACATTGGTTTCCGAGAGAAGTTAAAGACCTCTTTAGAAAGACCTGTTCCTGGAGATATCCCAACCCCATAGTTTTGTACTATATTCTTTGTCTTTGGATGGGAATCTTCTCCATGACTCCCCTTCCCACCTTAACATTGGTTTCTGAGAGAAGTTAAAGACCTCTTTAGAAAGACCTGTTCCTGGAGATATCCCAACCCCATAGTTTTGTACTATTTCCTCCCTTCGTTCCATTTCCTCACTCACATTTTACTATGAGGCAGAATGTGGAGAGTAGGCAGAGCATGGGAGGTTGGCTTTGTTTCTCTTGTTTATTGGGGATCACCTTTTCAGGAACATTTCATTCTTTTCTTCCCATTATACTAGTTGCTGGATGCTGAGCTGCTGGGTGCTACCCCTGTCCTGACCTGCCCATGTACCCAGGCTGCTCAGCAGGTTGGGCAGGTTGCTGGTTTGCAAGTGTCTTTTTCATAGCATTAGGTTCAGAATTGTTGGTATCTGAAGCTAATGTGGCCCATACCAGATGCCACCCTAGAAACAAAATGACCAGAGGAGTCATATATGATGTGCTTTGGCAAATTAGCTGGGAAGAAGTAAATCAGGTCCTCCACTGAAAAGGCAGAGTTTCCAGAACACCTTGTAAACAGCATACCATGGCCTTCTGCCCATGTACTTGATTAATATGATGTGACTTCATTGGAGTTTGTTTAATGGGCCAAGTTTCATCCGGAGTTGTTGACTTCTAACTGCATTTATCACAGTGTACTGAAGACCATGGCTCTATCAAGATGGGTTTTGGGCATCTTGTGATGCCTGTACTTCCTTCCACTCCTTCCCTCTGCTTATTGTGCTTGGGCATGAGCTGGCTTTTTGGGAAGAGCAGTACTGTAAGAGTTAGGAGAGCCAAGTTCTAGTCCCAGCTGTCAGAGGAACTCCCTGCAAGTCACCTCATCTATCAAAGCCTCAGTTTTCTTATCAGTAAAATAAGGGAGTTGGACTGGGTGATGCATAGTCTTCCACAACTCTAAAAATATTATTTTAACATTCTGTTTAGTGGAAGAAATTTAACTTTGACAAATATAATAAGGCTTAATTCTCTTGACTATAAAATAGGAAGTCATCTTTTCTTATATCAGTGATTTCAAGGAATCACTGAATGAATCTTCAGTGATACCTTCTGACCCTGGAGAAATCCCAAATATTCAGTTCAGATTCTCCATAAATTCTTATTTGGTAAAGAAAATAGGGAATATTCAGCCTTGTTTCTTGATAACATAGAGAGAAACAATGTTGTGAAAGAGAGGGCGACATGAACCCCAGGTGATAGTCACACAGCTGAGTCATGGAATTTCTAGTTTCTTGCACAATGACTTAGGTCTTGGAACCCAAGTTGGAGTAATTGAACCAAGCTTCTTTCCAGCTGCTAGAGGGCACTCTTCTAGAGCAGAAACAGGAAGATTGTCTTTCTCTCCCCCNTTCCAGCTGCTAGAGGGCACTCTTCTAGAGCAGAAACAGGAAGATTGTCTTTCTCTCCCCCCACACACATACACACATGCAAATAAATGTCAGTATATGAGAAATCCCAAATATTCAGTTCAGATTCTCCATAAATTCTTATTTGGTAAAGAAAATAGGGAATATTCAGCCTTGTTTCTTGATAACATAGAGAGAAACAATGTTGTGAAAGAGAGGGCGACATGAACCCCAGGTGATAGTCACACAGCTGAGTCATGGAATTTCTAGTTTCTTGCACAATGACTTAGGTCTTGGAACCCAAGTTGGAGTAATTGAACCAAGCTTCTTTCCAGCTGCTAGAGGGCACTCTTCTAGAGCAGAAACAGGAAGATTGTCTTTCTCTCCCCCACACACATACACACATGCAAATATATGTCAGTACACATACTAATATGTATATATACATACATGCATATGTACAAACCATTGAACTAGCTACTTAGGGGGATATAAAGAAGCACAATATGAAATCCATGTTTTTAAGGAACTTAAAATTTACTTAAGGTGATGATATGCTTATATACATATAAAGGTTAGATAATAAGATAGCAGGTCAGGTGAGTATATACCAAGTATTGACTGTGTGGTATGGCGTTATGCATAACACCTAGAGGAAAAGATGTAAGATTGAGAACTGGATCAGGAAGGACTTCTTGGAAGAGGGAGACTTGAGCTTAGTAAAGGTTAGATAATAAGATAGCAGGTCAGGTGAGTATATACCAAGTATTGACTGTGTGGTATGGTGGTATGCATAACACCTAGAGGAAAAGATGTAAGATTGAGAACTGGATCAGGAAGGACTTCTTGGAAGAGGGAGACTTGAGCTTAGTAAATTCAATAAGTGCATGTTCAGAATAGTAACAGTAGGTAAATCTCAAACAGCACTTGTACTATTCCAGGACCCATTCTAAGTGTTTTCCATAGATAAGCTCATTTTTATTCTAAAAATTCCCTAGCATAAGTATCATACAATAATAGCACTATGGTTCCTACCCTACTTTATGGATGAGGAAACTGGGGCTCAGAGAGATGAACTTTCCTTTGGTCTCAAGTAACAGTGTTGGAATTTGAACCCAGGTGCTCTGCTCCCAGAGTACATCCCTTGACCACAATGTGACACTTTCTCATGAAGAGTTAGGCATGGCATGGTATAGATGGGTGGGGTAGAGAAGGGATTCTAATCAGGAGAGGTGGAAATGCTCATGATAGGGAGGAGCCACATTTTGGGGGAGCCTCCTTAAGGAAAAATAATACAAAATCACACATGCAAAATTAAGAGAAAAGTGAATATTTACTTAGAATGAGAAAAGGAATCACAGCAAATTTTAAATTTGGAAATGCTGAAGAATATTACATTAAATAACTATTCATAATTATTCAGCAATAAGTTCAGCAAAATAATATTTTTTTAATGAGCTGCCTACCTTTATTTTCCTACATTTTTGGCTGCATATTTGCATGCCAATGATTTTTTAAATTTTTTCTATAGAGAGAATAGAAAGATTATTCAGTCTTTCCTCTAATATTGCTGATTAAATTTGTTTCTTATTATTGCTAGTTTACAAAAGTACCTTTCAGTTTCTCAATTCATTGTTAGGAATGCCATGTAAATATGTAGGGCTGCTGTCAAATTTGGTAAAACCTCTATTAAGTGTCTTTCATATGTGAGCTGCAAGTTATCAGAGTACTTAGAATTTTCTTGCTCTGTGACTAATTGTAAATACTCTTAGAATTAATACCACTTACAACTTGATGTCCTTATTGTAATGAAGAAGTGACCAAAAACTACATAAGTATATCTTATATATCCTATTAAATTCAAACTAAATGTATCCACAAGTCAGCTTCTTGTCCAGGTTTCATAAATAGATACAGCTTCTCCAGTGATACCCCAAATGAGGGAGTATGTGAAAAAAAGCGTGTTGGAATGGCAAAAAAATGATGCTCTTAACAGATGGCAGGCAGTTAGAATATTTTGCTTTTTAAAATTTAATAAAACATATGATCATGTGAGCACATCACTAGACCCTCTCCCAGGGCTTCCAAGGAGCCCACACAAGCAAGGGACTCTGAAGCTTAGCCTTCATTAATTTCCCAATAAGTCCTGGATGGAACATGGACCATTCTTACTCGAGAGAGAGGAGGTTTTCTACTGAATAGAAGTGAGAGAGAAAGCTGTCCAAACTGAAGGGAAAGGGGATCATGGAGTCATGCTTCATGGACTCAGCTTTTGGTAGCCCTACTGGCATCGTGGCTGACTCTGATGTGCTTGTTCATCTGGGACTAAAGTGAACCAGTGGGCTGGCATGTGGACAATTGATTTTGACTTGATTTTGATTTTCCCTTTCTAGGCTGACAGCAAAAGCAAGGAGAAGGTGTCTGCCAGGCCACACGGTATGTTGGCAGCAGTTACTAATCACGTGGAAGTTTTATTGTTTATTTACTGTAATAAGGGACTGTTCTCAGCCCTCTGTTGATGGCAGGGCAGATGGGACTCCTTGATGGCTTGCATCTGGACTCTCATATTAAATTATACCTTTGACCCCAGCCCTGTTCCTCTCTCTTCTCAGCACCTTCTGCTCCATCCTAGTCTGAGAGCTCTTTGCCATAGATCCTTTGGATTGAGCAAACTCGAACTGGGGCAGTGGCTAGACCCAGCGTGTGAGAACGCACTGATGGTGTGGCTCACCATGAAGATCTGCAGCTGAACTGGGAGGTTTCTTAGAGCAGCTCGGGGGTTGTAGACTCCAAACTAGAGCTGATCTGGGGAGCTTTAGGGGTCTGAGGAGGTCTCAAGGGGTCCTGTGGGGTGTGATGGTGACCTAGTGGACAGAACTGTGTGCTCTTCCCTCTCACTTTGACTGAGGCAGTTCCATGTTTATCTATGTTATACATTGGAGTTCAGGATAAGATTTTGTTGGAAACTATAGAAGTTTGTTGCTGAAATATGTGATAAACACTGATCCACTTCAATCTTCCTCCACTTTACAAAGAAAAGACACCTGATGTCTGCAGGATTCATGTGTCTTCACTGAAGTGACACCCTGGTGATTGGCCCTTTGCAGCCCAGAGCTCAGGCCTTTCCATCTGATACAGATGACTTTTATTTTCCCAGGTGTATGTGATGGTGTCTGTATGGACAATTCCCACTGCAGTCAACCTTGCCCTCCAGACACTCAGGGAAATATGGGTTTTTTATGCAGGGAAAATAAATGGCACAAGATCACTGATACCTGCCGGACTCTTAATGCCTTCAACATCTTTGAGGTAATATCCTTTCTCTCACAACATGGATTCTACTGTGGGCTCTGTGAGCAACGTGCAGCCTCAACTTAGCAATGTGTATTGTCCTCCGTGAGAGAGGGGGAGCTCCAGGTTGTGGCACACAGGTGTGTTTGTGCATGAATACAGAAACACCTACCTGTCCTCTTGCTCTACTCAAGAAGGGTGTTCTTTTTAAAATTTATTTAATTTATGTTTTTACTTGTTTTATTTTATTTTATCATTGCACAAAGTAAACATTTTTATGGCCCTTTACAAATTTCTCCCCCTCCCCCTCCCTCCTTCCCCCTTTCCCCTCCTGCTTTCCTACCCTGTCGTCCTCAGTTCCGTTCTGTCCTTTTGAGAGTTCAAGGAATTATTGTGATTTTGTTGTGATTGATGTATCTTTCTTTCTTCTTCTTTTTTTTTTTTTTTTAGCTCCTGCTTAACTTTGGGCTTATAAAAAATGCGTGCTTCACACAAACACACACCCTTTCACAACATGATGAAACCTGATCATTTAGGTTAGAGCTAGAAGAGGTGCCTAGAATTATCACAGTCAATTTCTCCAACTTCACTTTCAATTCTTTAATACCCTAAAGCCTCATTACTCAAAGTGTCCTTCATGGACCAGCAACATCCCTGAAAATGTGTTAGACATGTGGAATTTGGCCCCACCCCAGACTTACTGAATCAAAATCTGTATTTTAGCAAGATCCCCAGGTGATCTCTCTTCTCGTTCAAGCATGAAAGCAAGTTGACCTAAAGGGAAGGACTTCATTATCCAACAAACTTATGTATTTCCACACATACTTAGATAATTAAATTAAAAAAATCAAATTCCAATAAACAAAATCAGATCAAATATGAGTTCTTTTCCTTTTGTTTCTTTTTCCTCTTTTAGTAGGGGCTTTGCCTTTCTGAAGTTCAGCTCCTAATTCCCTCAGAGGAGTCTTGGCTTTTGCTTTTCTTTTGTCTGAGGAGCATCCCCACACTCTGTTTCTGGGCGTGGCTGTGGGGAGTGCCACTGGACGTGATACCAGAAGTCTCTGACCAGACTTCAAAAGGCTGCTCACCCCTAACTTTTGGGGGTCTGAGCAAACATACATACGGAGACTCACATGCCATAGGTCTTATTACTCAAATGTTTTAAATCAAGCTTACAAACTACTAAATAAAATATGTTCAGTCTGCCTCTCATCCCAGATTCCATTCTGCACCTCAAGGGCAGTGGACAGCCAAGGTCCCACATCTGTAACCCTGAAAACAAATGCCTCTTGGCCACCTCTCAGGCCTGGGGGTGAGCAGTAGGCAGCATGGCCCATCTTTGGCAGGACAGACTCAGGGAAGAAGCCCATGCAAGCCCTGGAGTTCAGGTGTGTAGAAGCAGGGACATGGGCTCTGGGTAGGCATATCCTCCTCACCATGTGGAGGGACAGGATGCAGGAGAGCCAGAAAGGGGTCCTTTAAAGCAGGGGTCAGCAAACTTCTTCTGTAAAGAGCCAGATTGCATTTTAGGCATTGGGGGTCACATGGTCTCTGTTGAGACTGCACAGCTCTGTCATTGTAGCATGAAAGCAGCCATAAACAATTCTTAAATGAATAAGGTGGCTAAGTAAAATTTTATTTACAAAATGTAGGCAGCCAGCCTGGGGTCATAGTTTGCCATCCCTGCCCTAAATCATGGCAACCAGAGTCTGAATGTATGAGAGATACTATGTCTCTATTTTCGGTTATTCTTCTATCTTGGTGTTCCAGCTGATTCATCCAAATCTAGTTCAGAACTTCTATTTTTAAGATATGCTCATGTCTCATGCTTTGCCCCTGGGGAATAGTGAAAATACACTTAAATGGCACTAGACACTTACATACATACACAGGATGTTCACACAGTGTATAAACACAGAAGGTGTCTGAAGTAGCATGTTAAAGACAACAGTTGCTATTTTGGGGAATGGATTAAGTCATAGGCAGTTGGGGAGTTGAGACTTTCATTTTCTAATTTGTACATGTTCTCACTTATTCGTTCCACTTGTTTGAGCCGCATGTTTTCACTATTGTGGGAGCTAATAAAAATAAATAAGTAAATATACAAATGAATGGTGGGGTGGGGGTGGGGTGGGGAAGAAGACACAGCAATCACAACAATTCCTTGAACTTGTTAAGACAAGTGAGCAGATGTTGATGGGGAGGAGTGGGGAGAGGGAGTGGGGAAAGGAGGAAATGGTTAAGGGACACGAAAATCAACTACACTGTATATTGATAAATTACATTTTTTTTTTAAAAAGAGACTTTCATTTTCTAATTTATACATGTTGGCATTAGTCAAGTTATTCCACAGCAATGTGACTTTGAAAATGGAAAACAGAAAAAACATTATGAAATATACAACTGTGTAATAAGGCTGTCCTAAATTTTAGTAGTAGTACTTTTACATGTAACATAATAAAAATTTCTTTCTTTCTGCCATATCTTAGGCAGATGAATATTCAGTTCAATCATCTGGAGAAGGTATAAAAGTACATGAATATTCTGGAAAGTCTGAGACCATAACAGATAGGTTGATGCAGAAGTGTCCAGCGGATCTGTCTTGTGTAATTAGAAACATTCGGCAGTCTCCCCGGATACCAGGAAACATCGCCGTCATTGTGCAGCTCTTACACAACATATCAACAGTGTTACTGACAGATGTTGATGAGGCAAAGATGCAGGTGAGTGACCTGGAACATTTGGGAAAACTTCCTCTTGGTGGGAAATGAATGCAGGTGAGTTGGAGTATTCTGTGAGCTTCTTGGGGGTTGGAAACTGTGTCTTTCCCCTCAGTATTTCCAATGCCCAGCATAGCAAGTGCTAAAAAAATCTTCATTGAAGAAAGAATCATAAATGAATGGAAAAAGTGAACATATTTAATCAACAAACAGTTATAGAGAGCACTTACTTGGTACTGTGATGGACACCTCAGTATTTCCAATGCCCAGCATAGCAAGTGCTAAAAAAATCTTCATTGAAGAAAGAATCAATAAATGAATGGAAAAAGTGAACATATTTAATCAACAAACAGTTATAGAGAGCACTTACTTGGTACTGTGATGGACACTGGAGTACGATTTTCCAGTGTATATTTTGGCTACTGAAAACCTCAAAGAAACATTCTAGGTTAAGCAGAGAGAAAGACTTTTCTTACTTTTATGTGTGGTTTAGAACAGGTTGCTAAAATGGAAAATAACTGAATGCAAAGAAAACAGCCATATGTATCTGCTGTAGAAATGTGAAATGGATCTGGATCCATTTCTTCTGGTTTTGATCTTCAAAGCAGAGGATAGTAAAAAGTAGATTCAGCCTCTGGGGTCAATTGCCAGTTTAGTGTGTTCCTGCACAGGGTCCTTAGATGCAGCTGGGATGTAATAGATGTTAATTCCATAATGACTACTCTGGTTAGGGTAAGCAAATTGCTAGCTTCGGCCGGGGGTGAAGTGGAACTGATGATGGACGTGAGCTTGGGTGTCTCGTGGAAGGCATTGCATACATGGGATGGGGGCATGGAAGTGCAGTTCCCTTGTAGCTCTGTCTTCTCACCCAGACTTGAGTGTGCATGACAGTTGCCTGGGGATCTCATTAGTTAATGCTGATTATGATTCATGAAGTCTGGGGTGGGGCATGAGATTCTGTATCTCTAAAAAGTTCCCAGGGAATGCCTATGCTACTGGTTGGAAGGCGAAGGCATTGCATACATGGGATGGGGGCATGGAAGTGCAGTTCCCTTGTAGCTCTGTCTTCTAACCCAGACTTGAGTGTGCATGACAGTTGCCTGGGGATCTCATTAGTTAATACTGATTATGATTCATGAAGTCTGGGGTGGGGCATGAGATTCTGTATCTCTAAAAAGTTCCCAGGGAATGCCTATGCTACTGGTTGGAAGGTCACACTTTCTGAAAGTGAATATCTTGAATGTGCTGGCAATTTCAGAGAATGGCTCAGTACTAACACTGGTTCTTCACTGGCAGAGTTACAGCACCATGGCTAACCACATTCTCAACAGCAAAAGCATCTCAAACTGGACCTTCATTCCTGACAGAAATAGTGGCTGTGTCCTGCTACAGTCAGTCAATTCCTTTGCAAGAAAGCTATTCATAAAAAAACATCCCATTGACATATCAGATGTCTTCATTCATACCATGGGCACCATCATATCTGAAGATGACACTGGAATGAATTTTACTTTTTCCATGAGAGTTAATGACAGCAGCAATGAAGTCGCTGGAAGGGTGTTGATCAGTCGAGAGGAACTTCAGAAGGTGCCTTCCCCTTCTCAGGCCATCAGCATTGCATTTCCTACTCTCGGGGCCATTTTGGAAGCCAGTCTTTTGGAAAACATTACTGTGAATGGGCTTGTCCTCTCTGTCCTTTTGCCCAAGGAACTTAGAAGAATCTCACTGATTTTTGAAAAGATCAGCCAGTCCGAGGAGAGGAGGACACAGTGTGTTGGCTGGCACTCTGAGGACAGCAGATGGGACCAGCAGGCCTGTAAAATGATTCAAGAAAACTCCCAGCAAGCCATTTGCAAATGTAGGCCAAGCGAGTTGTTTACCTCTTTCTCAATTCTCATGTCGCCCCACACCTTGGAGAGCCCGGTCCTGATTTACATCACATACATAGGCCTGGGCGTTTCTATATGCAGCTTAGTCCTTTGCTTGTCCATCGAGGCCTTGGTCTGGGGCCAGGTGACGAAGACGGAGATCTCGTATTTACGCCATGTGTGCATAGCTAACGTTGCGGCCACTCTGCTGATGGCCGATGTGTGGTTCATTGTGGCTCCCTTTCTCAGTAGTCCAAGGACACACCATGGTGGATGTGTGGCGGCCACATTTTTCATTCATTTCTTTTACCTTGCTGTGTTCTTCTGGATGCTTGCCAAGGCACTCCTTATCCTCTATGGAATCCTGATTGTTTTCCATACACTGTCCAAGTCAGTCATGGTGGCCTGTCTCTTTTCAGTGGGCTATGGGTGCCCTTTGGTCATTGCTGTTATCACGGTTGCTGCCACCGAGCCTGGCAAAGGCTATCTACGGGCTGACGCCTGCTGGCTTAACTGGGACATGACCAAGGCCCTCCTGGCCTTTGTGGTCCCGGCTCTGGCCATTGTGGTAGTAAACCTGATCACAGTCACACTGGTGATTGTCAAGACCCAGCGAGCTGCCATCGGCAGTTCCATGTTCCAGGAGGTGAGAGCCATTGTGAGAATCAGTAAGAACATTGCCATCCTCACTCCAGTGCTGGGGCTGACCTGGGGATTCGGCATAGCCACGGTCGTCACTCATAGCTCCCTGGCCTTCCACATCATCTTCTCCTTGCTCAATGCCTTCCAGGTAAGTCCAGATGCTGCTGACCAAGTCCAAAGAGAGAATTCACAGACAGGTTTTGTAGTCTGGAGCTTACGGCATCAGATTTCTATATAAAAGGCAACGGATTTAGGATAGCACATTGAGTAAGAAAACTAGCTTTTGTTCCAGAAAGGCCTGGATTCAAATCCTGACTCTCTCATTTACTAATAATGTGTAACGTGATCTTGGGATATTAACTTTTCCAAGCCATATTTTCCTCACATGTAAAATGGGTATAATACTGCACACTTTACAGGGGTGTTTGGAAAATGAAATAAAATGGTGAATGGGAAAGCATCAAGTACTAAAATGACCTAAAGATCATAAATAGTTTAATAATAGACTGAGATGTTACTGTTTAGAAATTAAGCACTAATACCTCCCCCCAAATTTAGGTATTTAACTGGAGGTATTAAAATTTGCACATTTTTGATATTTCTTTCCACTTAGAATGTTTATTATCATTGGAAACCATCTTATTTTAACAAGGCAAGCTATACAGAGTGATGTTAAGGATAAATAATTTCTCCTCTCTCATCTCACTTCTATGAATTAAGCAGTGTTCAGTTTTATGTGTATCCTTGCCACAATTTCTATGCTATACAAATATATTTTCACATAATATATGGGTTAAAAATTTATATTATTATGCAACTTGCTTTCTCTCTTAAAAAATATACACTGGAATTTTATCAGTTACTATATATAAATATGTCTCCTTAATGGCTGCATAGTATTTTATATTCAATAATTTCCTTCTTGATTGAGATTTTATTTTTTTCCTTATTGTTTCCTGTTACAATGAACCAAAGTTTATTATATCAAATATTAAATATGTAGATAGTAACTAATTGAAAAGAAAACTTTTATTTTTATGAAGATCCCTAAAAATATTATTTTTTCTGAATATATGCAGTAGCCAGTAAGACTATTTTCAAATAAATGTCTTACTTAATTCATAACAGAGATTTTAAGTCAAGTATCTTCTCACTTTTCCCTTTCAAAATTTAGGTATAAATGATTTCACTTTACAATAAACATTTTGATGTCTTGGAGAACGGTGATAATAATGACAGTGGTGCCTCACATTTTGAATCTCTGGGTTTTTTTTACTTTTCTATAGAAAATATTAACTGTACCCTACATTTGTATAGCTCTTATTTATCATCAGTTGCCTTACTCATGTTTGCAAAACTAGCTATTGATAGGACTATGGTTAAAAATCTAGTTTTCCTAAATTTCAGTTTAGCATATCCCATATCTATTCTTCATGAACCCTTCATGAGCTCCTGTCTCACTCCACAGCATTTTCCTTTTCTTGTCCCCCTTAGGGTCATCTTACCTGCAGCTTTTCTTTTGGACTAGGCTATAAACACTTGTATTTTTTTTTTTTTTTTTTGTGACTGGTAAGGGGATTGCAACCTTTGGCTTGGTGTCGCCTGCACCGCGCTCAGCCAGCGAGTGCACCAGCCATCCCTATATAGGATCCAAACCCGCGGCCTCGACGCTGCTGCACTCCCAGCGCCACACTCTCCTGGGTGAGCCACAGGGTAGGCCCAAAACTCTTGTATTTTGCTGTCACAAACATCTTCCCTGTTATAATAGGATAAGCTTGTAGTTTCAATTCAGTTTTTGACTTGACTCCCTGCAAGGAGTAGGGTGGGGCTTATCTGAGTGCCGGTACAGATTGGATGGGGCAGTGTTAGCTGAGGGCAGGGTGTGGGTGAGGGCCAGGTGCTGGGGAGGACATTAGGCTGCTGTGCTGGAGCTGGCTTGGACTGGTTATATTTTCAGGAATTTTGTGAGCTGGTTGTGAACACAGTCATCAGTAAAAATTAAATTATATAGACTTGCAATTAAATTAAAGACAAAGGTTAGACACGCATCCTCAAAACTCATCACTTCCTAATTATCTGTGTCCATTTTGCTATGCTCTTGAGGTTATTTGCATCTATTGTATCTGTGTGGTAGAAATATGATATAATGATGTGCTACTGCACATCTCTTCCTATCTCCATGTTCATTGATGCCACATTACTAGATTTAACTCAGCCATGGTGGTAGTGTTTAACCATAGGGATTGGCAAATGCTGTGCTACTGCACATCTCTTCCTATCTCCATGTTCATTGATGCCACATTACTAGATTTAACTCAACCATGGTGGTAGTGTTTAACCATAGGGATTGGCAAATGCTGCAAGTGAGGAGAGTTGGTCGTTGTCATTTCCTAGCATATCCCTAGATCAGAGCATCCTTGGGAGGCCCAGTGAGGGAGGAGAGAAAGAGGATCTCTGAATCTACTGAGGTGGGAGACATAGTGTGCTGGGTGGGAAGAAACAGGAGAAGTGGAGTCTTAGGGGGAGAAGAGGTGAGGGGCGGCTGAGGCTGACAGAGCAGACAGAGAAGGGAGATGCTGAAACAGATGGGAAGGCTCAGAAGATGTAGGAGGAAGACCCTTTTTTTTTTTTTCTTTTTGTCTTTTTTACTGACCGGTAATGGGATCGCAACCCTTGGTGT
>NW_007734799.1:47889-50320 GCF_000696425.1 Galeopterus variegatus
TTCCTAGGCTAATTTTATGGAGATTCTGATTTAAAATGTATTACAAGTACCAGAACCAGGCCGGGATGTACTTGTCCCATGAATCTTTATAAAACGATACTTTGTAACCTAATGGACCATGTCAACAATGACAATTTCTTAGTCAATACAATGACAGATTTCAATAATTATCTTACAGGCTTAGAGTGTCACACAAAAGAACAATCTGATAAAAGCTTCATGGGGACCAGGCTTTAGAGTCTTTGTTGGCTGGCTGAATTGAAGGGTATATTTTAGTGTACTAGGAGAATGGATTAGCTGCATGGCTGCACACTGGTCTCTGTGAAGTCCTTTACCTCTTATCTGAGCTTTTGCTAAATAGTGGTAGCAGTAGGTTTGGTATTGTTCTTACTGATGAACACCTGGTTGTAATATCTTTCTGGTGCCACTGGTATTAAAACCATGTGACTTAACAGGCTTCTGGTTGAGTAAGAGTTCATATCACTTATGAAATCAGAACAGCCTAGCAAGGGGATGCCTAAATAAAAGGTCATTATCTCACCTCCTTTTTCAGATGAGTCGTGATCAGAGTAATTGCACATTCAAGAGAAATTTTGTCTAATTAATGTTGCTATCTGTCACATCTTGAAAATTGAATCTCTGAGCTTCCTTTTCCTTATCTGAAAAATGGAACTACTACCTGCCCTCTCTTCCTTCAGGGTGGTCTTGTGCCAATTAGGTGGGAAACAAAAAGTAAGACACTTAAATGGACTATAATTACAGAGGAACAGCCTGCTTTTGACTTTATGGGGTCTTTCTTTGTTTGAATGATAAGAGATTAAGAGCTAATTAATTCCTGCCATTTCATCATATTTGGTGTACCTGTTAAGTGCATGAAAACCCAATCTATTTTATGTCATTGATTTTTCTGAGGATGCATATACTTGATTTGTCTTTTCAAACTTTGTAATATTCTTCATTGTGGATGGTGAAGGAGATTGAGGGTGTTATGGGAGGCTGAGCACAGCTATTTTTGCTCTTGTGTGGAAGTTTCTTTCATTACTGATTGTTTAGGGACTGAAAGGCTGCTGTCATTGCCTAACATCTCCTCCAACTCTTTCTTGGATCATTATACCCTGATGAAATGGCCAGCTCCTGCTAAATGCAAAACATTTTTATTCTGTTCAACTTAAAAAGAAATTTCTAAAATAGTCCTATAAGAAGCAGGCGTCTTGGTCTGTTTGGTTTACTGAGGTATCCCAAATGTCTAGAACAGTGGCAGCACATGGGAGATTCTCAATCAATATTTGTTGAATGACTGAAACTAGGTGTTGTGACCTTAAAATAGGAAATTAAAAGATTTAATAAAATCTTTTATTTATTTATTTAAAAAATTTTTCTTTTTTTAACCAAAAGAGGAACTGGTAATGAACGCTGGTATTTATTATTATCATGATTATTTTGTAAACGGCTCTTCTTCCCTCTTCTGTCTTTCACAGGGTTTCTTCATCCTGGTGTTTGGAACAATCCTGGATCCAAAGGTACTGTATGTAAATACTTGTTTTTTTTCTGCATGTCAGTAGTTGGCCTTGAAATGCTTACTTGTAAAAACTACTTATTGAGAGTCTTTTACCTCAGTCATTTGTGTAGACACATGAACAGAGTATCACTGCTCTTTACAATGCATAATATCTACCATCTTTCAAGCTCTCATGGGGCTAAGCATCTTATGGGCATTAGTTCTAATCCTTAAAAAAATCGTGGGTATTACTATCTTCGATTTTACAGATGAGGAAATTGAGACTCAGAGTGATGAAGTAGCTTGCTCCGGATCATTACAGAAACCTACTCTGCTTAGTTGAAGCAGAAAAGGAACTTATAACATTTCACAGTATCATTTTGGGGAAGGTCTGTCTTTGGCTGGGAGGCTTGGAGGCTTGGAGACCACACTTCAGGAATAATTTCCAATGCACAGCATGGAACTGCTCCAGGAAAATACCTTTGTCCCTCTCCCCTTTGCTGAGGACAGACAGCACAGCTTACCAGGGCAATGTCAGGCGATGTTAAGCGAGAGTTGCTGCTACTTCTGCCTGGGGAGTCACCTCCACCCTGCTTGTCAGGATGCTCTGGCACCTGCTTTTTTGCAGTGTCATATCTGATTAGCTAAGTTCAGGTCACATGGCTGCTTCTTAGCCGCAAGGCTCATTGGGAAGAGTGAGTTCCTGACTCCTACTCTGAAGAGCAGTGGACTCAAGGAAGGGAATTCTGCAAATATTGAGGACTGTTGATAGGTGGAGGGTAGAGAAAACAAAAACTAAAACAAATGAACAAAACCTCAAATGTTTACTGAAGGTACCATGCTGCCTCTAAGAGTAAGCAACACAAACAACCCTCTCAGATGTAAATGCAAACTCCTTCTGTCAATTAAAATTAGTTAATTAATTAATGAAAA
>NW_007734799.1:51357-69165 GCF_000696425.1 Galeopterus variegatus
CTCCCAAGCGGCGCACTCTCCAGTGCGCCACTGGGCCGGCCCAGTATTTACCTTTTGAGCATGATCCTATGAGCATGATCATAGGATCATGCATGATAATTGACAAAAAGTCGGCTAGTAGATTTCAAACTTTTAGGATCAGTGAAAAACAGTAAGCATGAATCACCAGATGTGTTTATTATTAATTTACAAAGTATGTGTTATGTACATTATAAAAGACCAGAGTGAAAAAGGATGAGAACAAAGAAAATGTAGGTAGATGCTCCAAAATATCTTCACGAATCCCAGGGGATGCTTGAGCTCAGTGGCCCCCAGCCCTGAGGAGTGTGCCTCCCTCTTTGGAGCCTGGGGATGACAAAGAATACTGCATTTTCAGGGAGGCTGAAGCCACCTGAGCTGGAGGGCATTAGCATACATTGATTGTGAAGACAGAACTTCTACGAGGCCTTGGAAGGCGAATGACATTTTGTATAGCTGGAGGGAAAAGGGAGAGGAAATAAGAAGACAGCATGTATTCAGCAGAGATACTTAGGGAAAAGGACAAGATGATCTGGAGTCAGGGGACATGAATTCAAGTCTTGGTTCCCTCTCTTTATGGCTGACAAACTCCAGATGTCACTCAATCTTGGAGCCTTTATTTGCACTGTTGCAAATTGGGGATAATAATATCTATCTTACAGTTATTTTGGTGGGTAAAATAAGATAACAGATGTGAAATGCACTTTAAAGATATTAAACAAAATACAATTGTGATTTATTATTCTTATTTCCTTGGTTCCATAGACTGCTGCTATGTGGTGTAGTATGTATATATTTTTCCCTCTAGAAAGGGAGGTTTGAATAATTGACAAACTGTGGGAAGTGCTTAACTATTTAAGTGCTCCAAAAAATAAAACCAAAGTTATGTCAAGGAATCCTAAAAACTTGTGCCAAACTATACTTCTTACCATTAGGTCTGTATTTAAAGCCCTGAATGTGAGTTTCCTCTGCCAGATCCGCCTCTCTTGTGTCTGTCTCCTCATCTCTCCATGTCTCCCAGACCACTGCACCAGGTTACTGATGCCTCCATATCCCACCAGCAGGACCTCGCTGGCTACACGCTCCCTTGCCACAGTATTTGCCAAGCCCAAGCACATGTGTTAACTTCTTATAATCTTTTAATTCTTTTAACTCCTTCTTATGATCTTTTAACTCCTTTTGTTAAATATTCCAGATAAGAGAAGCCTTAAAGGGTCGGGTAAACTCTGCAAAATGGATCTCCAGAGTATCAGAGGTAAAGCTTTCATATTCATTTTTGCACTTGAAAGTTTCACAAGATAACAACAATACTGGAGTTTCTGGCATATGGAGAGTTGCTAAAACCATCACCTTAACACTTTGTGGTATGGAATTTTCAGAAGTACCAAGTGAGCATCTCTTTGAGCTGTTCAGATTCTTTCTGGAGTATAGAGACCCTGTCCAAAAAGATGAAAGTAGACGTAAATGAATTCAAAAGAAAGTGACAATGTGGCAGGGGTTGGAGAGGTGAACTTTAAACCACGTTGTAGAACAGGTGATGAAACAGAAAGATGAGGGCAGATGAGAAGTCTCAGCCTCCTGTGACTGTCCACTTGTTCTGTGTGACACTTGTCAGTTGGATCACACCCAAAGTGTGAAAAATTCGGGGAAGACAATTCTGAGCCCGCACAAAAAACTTCCCAATAGCTTGATTTTCAAGAGGGGCTGGCTGCCATGGTTATTGGAATTGTTTAAGGAGGCTAGTAGCCTGTTCAGGGGTGTTGAAGAGAAGATTCCATCATTGGAAAGTGGGCTAGACTGTGACATGTCCTTTAACTTATCTTCTGTTCCTATAACTTAGTAATCATTTATTGTTGTGCAAAGAATGAGACCCATCAGCTGTTCTGAGTGAGGAGAAAACTGAAAAATTTTAAATGGCCAGAAGAGGGGATTCAGGGTTGTTCAGCTCAAGGAACAGACCCAGCAACGAGAGAAAAGGCGATCTAGAATTTCCCATGCCAATGTCTGATTGGATCAGTACCGCCTGTTGTGGGCTGGTGTTACAGACGATCCGCATGGACAGGGTGATGGGATAGCTTGGGGGCCGGGCAACTGTGACCCTGAGTAAGAGTGTGGTCCCTTCCCCAAATTCCTTGCCTTTCTATTCTTTTTTCTTTGATTTCTTTAGCCCTCTTCTTATCCTTCTTTCTTCTCCTTTTTTCTTCCCTTTTGCCTTATTCTTATTTTTTTGGCCTAGATTTTATTTTTTTATTTAAAATTTTTATTTATTATTTTCTTACAAATCATAATATTTCTTTATGCCCTCTGCCTGACATGTCACTTCCCAGCCCCCCTCCCTCCCTCTCCCCCATCTCTAGTATCCTTAGGTTTGTTCTCTCCTTCTGAAAGTTCAATGTATTGCTATGGTCTTTTCTTTCTTTCCTTCCTTCATTCCTTCCTTCTTCCCTCCTTCTCTTCCACCCCATTTCCCCCCCCCCCCCTTCGCCCCCCCCCTCCCTTCCTTCCTAGCAGCCAGTTAGGAGTGGGAACGTGGTATTGCTGTTTCTTTGTCTAGCTTATTTCACTTAACATAATTTTCTCCAGACTCATCCATGTTGTTGCAAATGGCAGAATTTCATTCTTTTTTATGGCTGAATAGTATTCCATTGTGTACATGTACCACATTTCCTTTATCCAGTCATCCATTGATGGACACTTAGGTTGGTTCCATATTTTGGCTATTGTAAATACAGCTGCAATGAACATGGGAATGTAGGTATCCTTTTTACATGATCATTTCCATTCTTCTGGATATATACCCAGTAGCGGGATTGCTGGATCATATGGTAGCTCTATCTGTAGTTGTTTGAGAAACCTCCATACTGTTTTCCATATGGCTGTGCTAATTTATAGTCCCACCAACAGTGTAGAACATCCTCACCAGCATTTGTTATTCTTGGTCTTTTTAATAATGGTCAATCTAACTGGGGTGAGATGATATCTCAATGTCATTTTGATTTGCATTTCTCTGATGACTAGTGATGCTGAACATTTTTTCATGTACCTGTTGGCTATTTGTATGTCTTTCTTTGAAAAATGTCTATTCATCTCCTTTGCCCATTTTTTTATTGGATTATTAGTTTTTTTACTGTATACTTGTTTGAGTTCTTTGTATATTCTGGATATTATCCCTTATCAGATGTATAGTTTGTAAATATTTTCTCCCATACCATAGGTTGTCTTTCTGCTCTGTTGGTTGTTTCCTTTGCTGTGCAGAACTTTTTGCCTTACTCTTATCTAAGCTTTAATCTTGTTCTTAGTCCTTGGTCTCCATACCTGGAACATTGCTGATTTCTCTATATTCCTTCCAGATTAATAAAAAGCCAGATTTTACTGAGAATAAACACTAATAATTATCTAAAGCAGTGATTCTGAACCTTGGCTGCACATCAGAATCAACTGGGAAGCTTTAAAAAATGGGGTTACCTGAGTCACACCTGTGGAGATGCTAATTTGACTGGTCTGCAGTGTGGGCTGGGTTTTGGGTGTTTTAAAAGCTCCCTAGGTGATTCTAATGTACAGTCAGGGCTGAGAACCATTCATCTAAAGCCTTCCTGGAGTATCCTAGCATGGTAAATATTTGCCTCCTACCAGCATAGCTGGTATTAAGTATCTCCCTCCTGCCTCACTCTGGTCTGCCACAACACACGCAGGTGAGACGCTGGACTCCCAATCCCTTCCAAATTAGCATCACTCCTTTCTTAGGTGTTTTCAGTATTGATCCATTCAGGCTGCCACAGGGAAATGCTGCTCTTCAGTGTTATAGAAAAATAGTCATTTTGTCCACTTTTCTTTGTGTTCTCCATGAATGATAAGTCAGAACAATACATAGCACTTTATCTTCAGTTGCTTATTGGGTGAGTATATGGTTTTCCATGCTGGCTGCACCTTGGAAACACCGAGGGAGCTTATTAGAAAATATCACCATCTAGGCCCCACTTGAGAAAAATTAAATCAGGAACTCTTGGGGGTAGAGCCTAAGCATTTTTTTAAAGCTTCCCGGTGATTCAAATGAGCTTCCAGGGTTAAGAACCACCAGTCTAGGGACTAGGTACATTTATTCTAACTTCTTGCAGTCCGGCCTTCATTCTGCTCACTAGCTTTAGACCCTTTCCTGTCATTAGTTTTATCAACCTTACTCAGAGGATGGAAATAGGCATATCATCAATCCTCTCCTCTTCTGCTTTGTAGGCCTCTGACCCCTCGGTAGCAGTCCTCTACAGTCCAGAATAACTCATCCCCTCATGGTAGCTGCCTAGGGAGGGTCAGTCCCAGCTCCCCAAACCCAGGATAATAAGTACACATGTCTGGGTTCATTATATATCTGATGTGATGAATTAGCCTATGTAATAATTGTACCAATGAGTTAATGTATTACCTATATTAGGCAACGTATACCTAAAACACAGGATATCATTTGGATGCAGGTGCATCACAAGGGAGGGGCTTTAACGTTGAGGATTTGAGCAGGTCATCTGAGAAGGAGCTATTTGATGGTTAGGAGCCATCGTAGTGTTTCTCTCTCTTCATGCCACTCAACTGCCTTCTCCAATGTCACCAATTCCCCACCCCAAACTAGGGGTTCCTTCAGGACAGGGGTCCAGGCCAGCCAGGGAGGAAAAGGATGGTGTCTCACACCGGCCTGTTCCTATGTTGTCAGCAGTTCTAATATAAAGACGGAGAAGACAGGGAGGAAGTGAAGGGTTAAAATAAATTGATATAGATCACAATTCTCTATGCACTTTGAATAACTGTGATAATTTAAAACACACTAATAATGATAAATGCAATTACACTTTGTCTTCAACAGAATCTTTCTTCTGAATACTCTTGTCACCCCACCAAAGGGCCAAGCTAACCAACCAGGTTACATCCCTAACTAGGGAGGTGAGTATAAAGAAAGAGGGTCCCTATACATGTGTCATACATATGACGTTTCTTTTAAAATGGCAATTTGATTAATTATAATGAGAAATGAATTTTTTCTTGATTGAAAGGATTCTCCTATACAATCTATACTCACCTAGCTATGGTTAGAAATGTATTCACGTTTCTAGTTCTGCAGCTACTGAAATTTTTTGTTGTTCCTGCAAAACAATCAGGCAAGTCTTAGTATGCCTGTAAATTAGCCTGGGTGACATTAAGAGGGGAGTGAGCAGAGTGCTCCCTTTCCTCCATCTTCTCTAGTTCCCCGTGCTGTATGATACCAGTGATATCCCCAAATTTCCCACTGTGGCCCCTCTCTTTTCTATAGTCTTGAAAGATCAAGGAACTGTGTTCCTACCTATGAGAGGCCTTGGGGATAATGTAGAAGTTTATTTACATTTGAAGTAGTGTCTGAGAGACAGACAGAGATGTATAGAGAAACAGAGATAAGGAAGCCACAGGGGGAAACAGAAATTCAGAGATACATAGACGGAGGGACGTGGTAACATAGGGTTGGAAGAGAGCTACTCAGTTACAAGGACATGTGCAGACATGACTCCCAGTCATGTGTCTCAGTGTCCCTCTAGATCTAGAGAGGGAAGACCAGAGAGGGAGACAGAGGAACTCACACCGAAACACCACATTCACAGGGAGACACGCAGAGACAGAGAGATGCAGGGAGACACCCAGAGAAGTGCAGAAAGAAACAGAGAGAATGACACACACAGGGACTGAGACTCACATGGAGACACATACAGAGTGACAGAGACAAAAACAGAGACAGATGCAGAGAGAGGCCCTCAGATATGTAGAGAGAGCCTTGCACCTCTCACCCCAAACACATCCAGGCTCCAGTAGACTTGGTGGCTTTCTGCAGCAGCCCAGGGCCTTGTATAAAGAAATAGGTCTTTTCCAAGAGGAGTTACACTTAAAAGGAAATGGTCCAGCTTAGAGAAAGACGAGGTTTGTAACTCAGCGTTTGTCAGCAATATAACAAGCCTGTTCCCTGGATTCCAGAGTGGCTTAAAGGGAAGTGACCCTCTATTTGCCAAGGGGGCTTATTGTTCAAGAAAGAGTGAGCTTATAATGCAGCTTGTCATGAAGCCTATTTGTACATTAAAACTGCGATGTTCTGTTCTTGACAAGGTTGAACATTACAGGAATGGAAGAGCGCAAGGAGAAATGTGCTTATTCCTGTCATCTTGCCTCTGGGGAGTATGAAGGGATCCTTGAACACTGCGGTGCTGATGAAGGAGGGTGTGACATGAGGGAAGCATGGAAGCCCAACTGTTTTGTGCTACGAAACATTTCTTGACCATCAACTGTAAATATGTGTGTGTGTGTGTGTGTGTGTGTGCGCGCGTGATGTATGTACATATATATATTTCCCATCAATTGTAAATATATATGCATGCATGTGTGTATATATGTATGTATGTGTGTATATATATGTGTATGTGTGTGTGTGTGTGTGTGTGTGTATATACAGAACATATATATTTGTCTTTACAAATGTCATGCTGGGCACCCACAAGGGAACAAAAAGACAAAGTAGGTCACAGCAGGACCATGGTCTTGTCAGGGCCCCCATCTCCATGCTGTTGGGTCACATTTGTCCTCAGGAAGAGGACTCTGCCTCATCTTGGCAACGGTAGCCTGAGATGTCACCTGGCTGGATTCTGTGGGTTGCTGAGGGAGGGGCCCTCATGAATAGTCACCAACAGTTGGCCGGCTCTAAGTAGGTCATTGCTGGTTCTTTTTACAACAGGAATCCAACTGCCAGTATATTTCTCTCCTTCAAATTTATAATCAGTTGGATGGCCAGCTGGACTTGGGCTTAGGTACAACTTCTTTGGCCATGAGCCAAGCGAAAAGCATGGAGCTTTTGAACCAGAAAAGACGCCCATGTTAAGTTAAGCATTTGGAAGCCTGGAGTTGTGAGTCACAGCTAAGCAAGGGTTGAGCCACAGGTAGGAAGCCAATGTGCTGGCTCCTGGCCCTGGACTGTCTCTTTAAGACCATGTAGCCTCTGAGGGGCTTACTGTCTGCACTGACAATGTAAGATGAACCCTCACTAACAGTATGTTTTTTGAAGCCTGGGATGGGGGAAGGTAAATATCATATTCCAAGTACAGAGCTGCTCTTTTTCTTATCCTTGTATATAAACAAATTCAACATTCAAATCAGGTGCCACGTGATAGGAGAACAGTACTGTGGGGAGAAGCACTCCCAGAAAAATAAAGAATCCCCTTTACAAAGTAAGCACGCAGGCAATTGCAGTGGAAGGAGAATGGGGGATAAAGGCACAGGGCCATGCCAGCTCCTAATTATCCTACCAAGAAGCCAGTACTAATGATGTTACATCACCAGTGGAAAGTCAGGCCCACTTTGTGGGTGAGTGGGCTCTCTCTCTATTTTTTACTACAAAGAATCTTCCTCTAAGCAGGGACATTTGAGAAGGCAGAAGAGTCATAAGAAAGGTAGAAAAAAATGCAGCCAGAAGGTAGAAAAAATGCACCAACCTGAAGAGTCATCTTTCAAGTAGCATCGCTCATCTTAGGACAGTGATAGCATCCTTCTGAAATGAAGCCAGAAAGTGGTTTTAATTTGTCATTTACGGATATATCTGTGGGGTCTCTTCAAGAGAAGGGAGTGGGATAGTCACAGTCCTGGTTTTTCTGAATGCAGAGAGTTAGGCACAAAGAAATGTGACTTACTCAAAGTCAGTATATTAAAGTGAGAACGCAATCCCATGAAGCTAAATCTGGACAAACTTTGTAGGGCACAGTGAAACATGATATATTGTACAATGATTTACTTAGGGTACATCACCTAATCATTTATCTTTTTCTAGTGATGACTACATTCAAAATCCTCTTTTCTACATATTTAGAAATATAAAATATAATATTATTAGCTCTAGTCAGCCTAGAACAGCAGAATTTATTTTTCCTATCTACCCATAACTTTGTACCTGTTTGGTTTTCTCATCTATGAATTGAAGATAATGGAGTCTACCTCATAGGACTGTTGTAAATATTCAATAAATAATGTAGGTGAAGCATTTAGAATAGTATTTGACAAATTATAATTGCTCATAAAATGTTATTTTTTATTAGAGTACCTGTGAATACATGTGTACACACAGACACACACAAACACAAAGCAAACACACAGCCATGGTCCTTTGCATGAGTTTGGATGAAGACACTGTCATGGGAATGAGTTAATTGACTTCTAAATACAACAGTTAAGCATTTGATTTGGTCTGTTCAACATTAGTGTATCAATCAGCAAAATCTGCTGAGCTTACTATTGAACGATCCTTGCATCCAAGGTTACCATGATTGTAATACACAGTTCCCTGACTGGTAAAGAAGAGTGTACACTATGGGGCTCTACTCACTGCACAAACTGTGTCCAAGCTCTGCTTCACTTTATGCCTTCTCCAAGAAGTCTTCCTGGATTGTTCCACCCAGGAATGCTGATTCTCTCACCTGATTTTTTATAATGTTTATAATGTGCGCCATTCATTTTACATTAGCATTTTACTGTGTTATGTTGTTTATTTATCTTTGGTCTTTTCGTGTGTATGTATTTTCTTTCCTACTATAAGACTATAAACCTTTGGGAACAGGGTTACTCACTTTTGTATATCCATGGTGTAGAGCAAAGTGCCTTGTACATAGAATATGTTCAGTAAATATGTTCAATAAAGCACTTTGATTACACAACTCTTGACGATGATGCTGGCTTTTCCAGTTCCCAAATGACCCAGTACTTAACTAGTCACCTAAATGGAACAGACCCATTTTTTCAAACATCGCCTCCTTGACCTTCATTGCTGTGAAACACAAAATAAAAACTGCCTCTCACTCCTGGTAATATCTAAACGGGGATTTACATTAGATTTTTGAGGAATGAAGGCCTCTAAATAGAAGACACCAGAATTGAGATGTGTGGAACCATTTAGAGATGAGCAGAACCATCCACACTGGCTACCTTGATTGTCAGATCATAAAAACTTCCCCCCAAGTGGAGACTGTGTCTTCTGGGTCTGAATTACCCACAGACATTTAGAGGCTCAATAAGAACTCCTTGTCAGAGTCATTAAAAAAATAAAAAAGAAATCTCTCTGGTTCTAAGTTAGGATTAGATTACAACCTGCTGATCAATCTATCAGCCAGTTTTCTCCAAGTTCCACATCAGTACAGGCAAAAAAGCAATAGCCTTTAAAAATCATCCATAGTAGTGGCACAACCTTGCATTTTATTACCCTCGTCCTAATTACACCAGGGCAGTGGATGCAACAGAGAGTCTCATATGATCCTCTGAGATAAAGATGAAGAACTGAAGGACAAACAAGTGACTCACTTTAATGGATTTGCTTCCAACAAGAGAAACCTGTAATTTCTCTTAGGCGTGTTTGAGGGACCCATTGTGGGGTGAATCACAGACTTACACAAGCCTTGAAACTGTGGACAGCTTTACAGTTCTGACTGGCTTCTCACAACAGGCGGTTGGTTCTCACTGGGGCCTCCTGGACTTCCTTTTCAAAAGATGAACACGATGGGTCATGGTCCCTGAAAGGGGACCGTGGGAGGTGTAGTGAGGGTGTGCGTGATGGTGGGGCACCATGGTGGGGAGCTCAGTGCCGACCTTCCTGCTGGGTGATTCTCCACCTCTGGGCTGCTAGATCTACTTCCTGGATGCTGTGAGTATGTGTCCCATGCCAACACTTTTTTCCTATTGAAGAAAGGATTGTTTATGCACGTATTTCAGTATGCGGAAAATGTGTGATTTGTGATGGTATTTTCTGGGATGTTTGATTCGCAGGAATCATCCTTAACATTATTTAGAAACTGACTAGCTCAAGGTTGGATTGTTTCTTTTACATCTGTTTTTCTTTAAACAGTCATTTGTGAGGCTCAAATTGCTCATTCCTAAGAGCGAAATGTAAAGCACCCTGTCAGGCAATTACACTCACTGTCCCTGCATTGTCCCCTGGCTTGATAAATTTCAATTCCCTTTCTTTAGACTGCGTGTAATGCTGGATATTTTAAAGAAAGCATTCCTTAGTAGTTTCTCCTTTTAGTGAGGCTGATAAAGCTGTCTTCATATCAACTGAAATGGAAACATTTCCTCAGTTACTGCTAAACCTTTTTGCAAAGGCATCTCCCCTCATTTTGAGTGGCTAGTAGCATGCCATTTGAAAGTCTATATTCCTCATACTCTGAGGACCATTGTGAGAACTCTAAAATGTTGCATTATTAGGTGTATTTTTTTTTTCAATGTCAGCACTCCAGTGAGCTTTCTTCGTGGAGCAGAGCAATTGACAGGTCTATCAATTTTGTTAAAATTGTATGAGTATCAAGATAATTGGTGAGATGTATGGATGCCTTCCAAATTTGAAATTATGTGATTCTTTAGATCTATCAGGATTTGAATCAACATTCCAATTCTCAGAAAAGACACTGAGCTACAAAGAGATTGGCTGGAAGTCATCTAAAACAGCCAAGGACAGGGTGCTTATAATTCCAATAGATCTTTTATATCTTTCTTTCCCTCAAGGCTCTGTATGAAGTACCTTACCCATGCTTCAGGGGAGAACTGCTGAGAGTGACTAAATGGATTCTCTTATTGAGGTCAAGAAATACTGGGTCTTAAACACATAAACAACTCGATTAACCATCTGATGTTATAATCAAGGTTCTAATTACACTTCTAGAGTGGATGAAGCATACGGTTATGGAATTAGGCTTGGGAATGAAACATGCACACATGCACACACACACACACACACATACACATCCCTAATTGTGGATCACCTAACTTCTAAATTCCTTGCCCTCCAGTTAACCTTTCTGAATTGATGCTCCCAATAGGCAATGGGATTGACTAAGGGGTATGAGGTCAGTTGCCACCTAGAAGTTTAGTTGAGTGGCAAACTAGTAAGAATAGGCCCTCCCTCAGCCCTCAGTTTGGTGTAGAGGATCACTTGGGAAAGTGTCCTTTTTGTTTGCAAGTATTCCCAGTCCACTCACCTTTAGGTGTTTTGCATGAAGAGTTTTGAAGGCTCACACCTTCCAATGCATTCCTTCCTTCTTGACCATGCTTGCAGTTCTGGGGCTAACCTTTTCACGTTTTCCTTGGGAGTCCTGATGCCAGCTCACACTCAGCATGTTCAGACGGGCGGGAATACCTCAGTCTGCATGAGTCACCTACATCAAACATGTATCAGAAATAAGCTCCAGTACCTGGGCAGACTAATTGTAGTTTCGAATTCCAACTCACTCAGAAATTCAGCTCTAGGTACAAGGAAGATGGGACAAGTAGGAGATGGCGTTCCAGAACAGTCAGGGTCTTCTGGGTCTGTCCTGAGAAACAGCATTTTATGAGTTCTGAGTTATGGAGGCAGTGTGGAAAAAGACACACACATTGTCATGCTACCCTCTTAGGCCTGTGACAGACATCACTAATCTAACATGGCATGATTCCTTGATCAACCTACATGGGGCCTCCCAATCCTTTTTCATGTAGGTTGCAGGTAGTACAACAAGGAGGAGGTCCACGGTAGGCCTGGCATGAGGGAGCATTTCTTCAAAAATTTTCTACAGTTGCAAACATGCTCACACATCCTCTAAGATAGAATAGTTGCCTCATGATTCTAAAGCAAAAACTTTAGGTATTGCATCACCCTCTGCAGGGATCATGCACTCATTCATTCCTGCAACACATGCTTACAGAGTGTCTATTATGCACCTTATGCTCTGCAGGCTGCTGAGACTAGGGAAACGTCAGGTGTTCATCTCCTGACTAGTGACAACCTGATTTTTTTTTTTTTTTTGTCTATTCCAGTAGGTGTGACCCAATTTCTCCCAGGCTCTGGGGCTAAGAGCACTAATTCTTGTGTTCCATTGACCACAGTGATTGTCTAAAAGTGGTGTGGGAGGTGCTGATTAGTATAACTTCACTGGGGAGGTAGATCCTTAGACCCATAGGATTACTGGGTCTAGCTGCATTTTCTTTTTAACCTCTGAGGATAGCAAATGTTACTTTCCCTCTTTCTTTGTAATCACTATGTTAGAGCAGGGAGCCTGGGTTCCATTCAGCAGCCCAGAATAGCCGTTATTATCATGTGAAAGACAAAGGCGGATGATAGTGGGTAAGTCACACTTTTACAAAATGTACAGAGAGAGGCGGGTTGTAGGAGTGGGGAGGAGGAATTGGGGACATATTTCGATTACTTTTGTAGGTCCTGAGAAGCTGCCATTCTAGGTGCTGAGCTGCTTTTATCTCTGAAATAAGTCATTTTGCAGACACTTTGGGAACAAGATGTAGAGCTGCTCTTATTAGGTGACTGGTATAGAAACTGGAGGGTGTTTGTAAATGACAAATAACTCTTTATTGACCTCATTGCCACAGACGGCTTCAGGTGAGAGTTCTTTTGCATCTTGTTTTCTCTTTTTAATTCTCCATTTCTGAATCTGTCCTCCTCTCCCTGATGTTCATACCAAACTTCAGTGTGAATGACTTAAAGAGCTCCTATGAACACAGGGACTGGCATTAGTTAGATGCCCAACAAATACATGTGGATTCTGAGTTTGGATAGATTAACGTGTTTCCCTCCAAGATAACATATTGTTACGGAACGGCATACTTAAACTCTCCAAAGCATTTTTGATGATCAAGTAAATTTGGTAAAACTTGGGTGAAACAGTCTTCTTACTATAAGAATTCTCAGATCCTTTGATATGCATGTGTGTGTTTATGTGTGTGTCTTAGGGAGAAGAGGGAATCTGGGGGTGATGGGTGTGGTGTACATTGCTTCCCAAACTGACTTGACCATGGAACCCTTTTGTTTTTTGAGAGACCAGTATTCCACAGAAACCCATTTCAGAACACACAAGTCCTTGGTCAAATACAGTAGACACCAAACCTGACATTGTTTGCCTACTAAAAGTAAAACAGGCAGATTTCCTGAATTCAAAGAAAATTTAAGTCACTCTATACAAATGTCCTCGGAGTTAAATTTTTCTTCTGTCCTATTTTCTTTAACTTTTGGTGCCTGCTATAAACAGCTGGCAAACAAGTGACAGATAATATGTGTCAATCCTATGCACAAATATGCATTACACAACTATTCTGTCATGATACTGCTTATGGTTTTTATTTCTTCCCACTGAATATGAAGATCTTGATTTAAATAGCTAATCACATATCTCCCAACAAGGTGTTTTTCTGCCACCATACCCAGAGGGGTTTAAAGAACTAGGGACTTTATGAAGACTCATAATTTTGTTAATAACTGAACAGGCCATAAAACAGGAAGCCAATAAATAGTATAAAAGTAATTTAAGCATAATGTAAGTGGAACAACTCTGGCTTTTCCATGTAGAATAGAATCCGGCATCGACTCCAGCCGCTGTTCACTAGGAATATAGCAGGCAGGTTAGCCTTGATCAGCTTCACATCTGAAGGCACATCTTCTTTTGGTACTGCCCGTGGTTTGCTAATGTTTTTCTGGACAATCTGCACTCTTCTTGCCACAGTTAATTTAATGTTTAGATCTTGCATCCTTGTTCTTTTCTTTCCCTCATTCTTTCAAGGTATAACCTACTACAAACAGACATTGAGGTAGGTATTGGAATGGTACTTTATTTGTATTTGCAGAAACTTTTCAGTTTGGAATTATGCAAAGCTCAAGTTCACTTTAATTATTAAGTTTTTATCAATGGTAAATCTGAGAACATGTGCTTCCTCTATTCTATAAAATATCATCCACTGATTGTGAATTATGCTGGCCATACTTCTTTTTATTTTTTAATTTCCCATTCTCAGGTCCCTTAAGCTCTGCTCATTCTCTACTCCACAGAGCAGTTTGGCTTTTGGCTGCACCAACATCTGAATTCTGATGGGAGGAATCCCATTCAACTCCTTCTGGTGAGAAGAGAAACAATCCGATTGGGGCCAAGCTGAAAACATCTATTCAATCCATCCCTATCCATCAAACTGCGCAAAAAGAATGCCGTGACTCTTCTTGGGTAACATCATTAAACATTCTCCCCTAATATCTGTAGTAACTGAGGGAAACTTATCATATAATTATCATACCAAATGGTATGTAGGTTAAATACCCCAGACTATAACATGAATGATCAATTAGCAGATTAATTTATCCAAACACTCCAGCCAATTACACTCAGCTCAAATTTTGTGTTTCTTATGGTTATGTTTATGATTTCATATGAAAAATATATTTTCTGCTAGATTTTTTTTAGCAGAAAGTGATTTGATATTCATATACGAATTTATATATGAATATATGAAATGTCTCATTATTTTATAATGTTCCACAAACAGTATAATGGTCTACAGAAAATGCCACGGCGATAGGAGCCTTTACTTTCCGAACACTGTCAGGAGCTGTGTGGACTTGGAGGCCCTAGCTCTGGCTGGGGAGACATTTTTGGGCTTCACAAATGACATCGCATCACTGTGCCAAATGCCTGACCATTTTCCAGCAAGGTTAGCTTTAAGCAAAAGCCCTATAAAAAGTATGGACGGTAAAAGTGGTTCTTCTCCTGAAGCCTCCGATAGTAAATATTAATAATAAAAATGTTATCATTTATAAATGCTTCCTTTTGGATCACCTTAATCCATTTGAATGTGCTTTTCAAACCATGTTCTCCAGGTAGAAAATTGGGTTTACCCTCAGTCCCATTATTTGGTACTGAATGTAGGTATCTTTTCTTCCTGATACATGTACCTTGGGAGGAATATTTCAGTGTAATTGTGAAGAATAGCAAGAAGGAAAGGATGAAAGTGACCACTTTAGTGAAAGAAATGAACAATAATGAAAGTGAATCTTTTAGTCCACACCCGTTTTTCAAATTGCAGGTTGCAATCTATCAGAAGCTTATGAATTTAACTTAGTGGGTGGCAACAGAACATCAAAGAGTGTCTTGCTTGCAGGTAGAAAGGATAAGTATTTTTACATACATTTTTAAGTATAAAAACCATGTATTTTTTCAGTTTTATATATAGATACCTAAATACTACTAAAAGATAATACTATACTTGTCTGTACATGCTAACTCATAATGTAAGATCTGCTCTTCATTGTGTCATGGTCAAATATATATATATATATTTTTAAAGATGACCGGTCAGGGGATCTTAACCCTTGACTTGGTGTTGTCAGCACCACACTAACCCAGTGAGCAAACCGGCCATCCCTATATGGGATCTGAACCCGTGGCCTTGGTGTTATCAGCACCGCACTCTCCCGAGTGAGCCACAGGCCGGCCCATGGTCAAATATTTTTGAAAGCCATAGGTACGTAGGTGCAACAAAGGGATACTTTTAAGGCAATTTACACTGATTCTTTTGGTACCTTCCTCTGTAATAAGTTAAAAATCTATCCTAAACAATATTCATATTGCAAATTGTTTAGCCTACACTTCCATCAATTTACTGCATACATGAGAACTTCTTTCCACCCACACCGTAAGATCATGAATTCTGTACACATAATCCCAACACCTATGCAAATTTATTACCACACTTTGCCTGGCATTCTGCTGCGTTCCCTTTCCTTTGCTCAGACCTGCTCTACAAGATGATGTTGTAAATCAGAATACTTCCCCATGTTCATTGGTTTGGAACTTTAAACTCAAAGAAATTTGGAAGCATTCTGTAAGTGCCTGTGGCTCTTCACCTCAGCTGAAGGCTCACTGGACTCATGAAAGTCCATCTCAGGCTTCACTCCACCTGGGAAGGGTCTGATGCCAGATCAGTGAGTTTTGCCTCTTCCCTGGCCACAGACTGCCTTGACAGCCTGGATGGATCAGAGTTAGTTCATCTCCATTAGGGATTAAGGAAATTTATGTTTCCGAGGGCTTAGGCCCTGCCCGGCCTTGTTCACTAGGTGCAATATGTAGGTGATCTCTCGTCTCAGTATTGGTTTGACTTGTGTATGTTCTCTACTGGACATCCATTATGGAAAGGACAGCATCTTTTATTTCTGTGACCCCAACATCTTGTACAGTTTCTGCAAAATAAGGGGAACTTGATAAATGTTGGTTGATAGAATGAATGATCACCTACACTTATAAAATGGATGAGGAAATAATCTCAGTTAGGGTTAAATAGTTCATCAACAGAGAATAGGTTAGAGATAAGGTTATAATCTAGCTCTTGTTGACTCTAAAATCCATGACATTTTCACTTTGCTTCATGAGCACTTCCAAAAAAATCATTCTAGGAACTTTGTTACCAATAATGGGCTTGAATTGCTACCATCCTATATGAAAGAAAAGTGGTGATAATAATGACGATGTTGATGAATCTCAACTTTTGTAATGATACTTTCTTAGAGATTTGGCTTTAAAAGATGGAACTATCAGGAGAAAGGCAAGAAAAAAAGATATGGCAAAAGAACAGAGAGTTATCCTTCAGTGCCTTTAGTTTCTCTGTATGGTGGTTTATCTATCTACAAGAGGGAGTCTTAGTGCTTGCTCCAGGAGCAGACAATTGTGCATACATCAATTTCACTTTGTTACTTGTCTCCACGAGGCTAGAGAGACAATATACTGTGGAGGAGTGGCTCTCAACTTGGGGAAATTTTCTCCTCCAGGGCACATCTGGCAATGTCTGAAGACATTTTTGGCTGTCACAACTTGGGAGTGGAGGTGCTCCTGGTATCTATTGGGTAGAAGCTAGGGATGCTGCTAAACATCCTCTAATTCACAGGACAGCACTCAACAAAAAAAATCACCCAACTCAAATGCCAATAGCACCATTTTTGAGAGACTCTGCTATAGAGATTAAGAATGGCTCTCCAGCTGGACCATCTGGGTTGAGCTCTTAGCTCCTCCACTTTTTATCTGTGTGGCCTTGGGCTATAGTTGTTCAACTCTTTGTGCCTCAGTTTCCACATTGATTAAATGAAGATAGTAATAGTATCTTACATTATATGATTAAATGAGTTAATGCAAAAAAGGCAGTTAGAATAGTAACTGGCAAATAGAAGTTCTTGATAAATGTTACTATTAAAGAAACTTGTGGATTAAATAATAAATAATGCTTTGGTGAACATACATCTTTCTTGGTGCTTCCATCATTTCTACTAACAGTAGAGAGAAAGTCTTTCCCCGTTTACATTTTAGCTGGCTTGAAAAATAGATACTGTTGTCCTTTCCTGGGGCAGATTTTTTGGTGTGAATATCTCAGAACACCCAGTGGGTCTACCAAGTGGTAGGATAGCCTGCTAAGTATTGTGTTAGTTGTGTGCAGTTATCACCTTCAGCTGGGTCTGCCTTCTTTCTCTATTGCAGGTGAATATTCTAATGGGTGAAAATGAAGTCCCAGGCAACCATGATTTGCTGTTTAGTGTTATTTATGGCCACAGAATGTTCCCACTATCGATCCAAGATTCACAGAAAAGTAAGTTTGATTCATTCCTATGTGGTCCTAAGAGAAATCCTTCAGTTCCCCTAGATGTATAAATTTCTGATAAATAACATGCTGTTTTAAATAAGTTTTCAAATGATTACAACTTTCCTCTCACTGATAGTAACTTTCTAAAGAATGGAATAAAGAAAAGTTGAGAGGTGGCAAGGATTTTCCGAAGAAGCAATGTACAGTAGAATAATCACTTTGCAAGCCACAGAGAATGCAAACAGGCAGCTGATGAAAGGAGAAAGTACTCACCTGGCAATTGAGCAACTGAGGTTCAGGTCCTCACTGTGTTTCTCACAGTCGTACAAGCTTTTCACTTCTGGGTCTTAATTTCTTTATCTATAATATAAAGGTTTTAAAAAT
>NW_007734799.1:70044-87299 GCF_000696425.1 Galeopterus variegatus
CCACAGTAAAGTAGACCTTTTGGAATTTATGTTTTTCAGGATGGAGATAAACTTCCAAGCCCTGAAGAAAAACCCAAGACTGGAAGGATACAAGGTATGTGGCTACAGAACAGTCTTCTTCCACTTAGAGACAGGGTAGAATAAAGGAAGGACATTGTAAAGCTACACGACCATGCCAGTTGTAGGGTTAGGGCCATAGTATTGTTAAAGCAATAGCTATGCTAGTTGTATGGCTACAGACTCATAACTAAAGCCAAAACGTTTCATTATTTTAGTTATGCTAAGTTTCCATTTGTATTGTCAGGGCTAGGGCTCAGACCCTTCAAACCCATTGTATAAACAGGGTCACCAGACCCCTCACATGCCAGGCTGGGTCACCAGAACCTTCACATGCAGGTCCATGCTAGGTAATTGGGAAATATCCTGGGAGCCATTGGCAGATGACATGAGCTCTGTCCTCAGCAGTAGCAGAAGCAGCTTGCAGCAGCCTGAAGCAGTAGCAGCAGAAGCAGCAGTGGCGGAGGCCTCTCGGGGCATCCTGGGGGCACTGGCAGCAACAGCCTCCAGCAGCAGTAGCAGCCTCCCCATGGCCCCCTCAGGGGGCATCCTGGGGGTGGGGGGCCCTGTGGATCAGAGCCACTCATCCTTTATTCTTAAGTCCATTACCCAGGACACCTGGGTGCACATGTGCAATTATATTAGACAATAAAAAGGAACACCTGGGCACATGTGCATATTTACATCAAATGCTTGGCAAGATTCTGAACATCTGAGGGGCCCTGACCATTTTTCTGTATTTTCCCTACAGTCCACCTCTTCAGGGTCCCTCGTTGTACAATCTACTCATTCAGAATCTTCCACAGTGTTCCCTTAGCGAGGGTAACTGACCCTTGAATTCACACGTTACATATTCCATCCCAACGGTCCCAACATTCTTTAGCTTGTTCCAGCACCAACTCAAAGTCCAAAGTCTCATCTGAGACTAAAGACAGTACTCCTTTCAGCTGTGTACCTGTAAAAAATAAAAATACAAGTTTATCTACTTCCAAAATACAGTGGTAGGACAGACATTGGGTACACATTCCCATTCCAGAAGGGAGGAACAGAAAGAGAAAACAGGCCACGAACAAATCCGAAACCCAAACAGGGCAAACATTAAGCACACTGGGGTATCTGGACCCCCAAAGCATCAGGCAGCCTCCCTCCTCCCATCGGTGCAGCCCTTTGAGCTGCCTTGGTGCCTGTGGCTTTTCCAGGCCATCATTGCACATTGCCAGCGGCCCCACAGTTCTCGTCTCTTGGTGGCAGACCCATTGTCCTGGCTCCACTAGACATTTCCTCAGTGGGGGTTTTCTGTGGGGGCTCTGACCCCACTTTTCTGTTTCCTATTGCTCCCTAGATGACCTCTGCAGTGGCTCCACCCCTGCAGCAGATCTCTGCCTGAGTCCCTGGCTTTTTCATACATCTTCCAAAATCTGGGTGGAGGCTGCCACGCCTCCACTGCTCTCGAGTTCTGCTGGCCTGTGAACTTAACACAACGCAGCTACCACCAAGGTTTCCTGCTTGTGCCCTCCAGAGCTGCTGCACGAACCAAATGGCACTTGGGGCCACCTGAGGCACAGCTGCTCCAGCCAGAGCAGCCAGAGTGGAGTGTGGGGGAGCAGTTTCCTGAGGGCAGCAGGAAGTTCTCCTAGGCCTCAGGGCCTGTGATGGGAGGGGCACTCTCCCAAACTTCTGAAATGCCTTCAGGGTTTTTGTCCATTGTCTTGGCTATTAGCATCTACCTGCCCCAACACTAGCTCTTGAACCACTTGAATCAGCTTGGCTTATACTGGCTATTTACTCACAGTCTTGGGCCATTCTCCAGCTTTTGCCCACACAGTTCAAACAGCTGCATTTGCCCAGTCCATCACTGAGTGGCTGCCCTGCCCCTGTGCATATCTGTGGCTATTCTGTAACTGCTGCCAGAAACAGGCACATAGTAACGGAGGCTAACTTTTTCATATTTTCACCAGGTGAAAACTTACTTGAAATTTTGCAGGTGCACCCGTCCTTGGGTCATCTGCCCATCTGCATGTGGCACTCTTTTTTTGGGTTTATATGGCACCTATTGAACCATCAGATTTAAGTGGCACCCTCTGAGCCATTTGTCTTCTGACAAATGCGACATGCATTTACTACATCATCTCTAGAGCACAGCACACCATCCACTCCTGGCACCTATTGAACCATCAGATTTAAGTGGCACCCTCTGAGCCATTTGTCTTCTGACAAATGCAACATGCATTTACTACATCATCTCTAGAGCACAGCACACCATCCACTCCTAGGTCCCATAACTGCAGTAGCCAGGGGCTCTCCCTGTTTCTGCCACTTTACTGTTTCTCCAAGCCAACCAATTTGATCTGGGTATATTGGACATAGTTAGTGAATTGGGTCACCTGTGGGTTGCCTACTGGTCCACCCATAGGCTGCTCATGCTTCACTTTCTGATGAGCAAAAGGTCATTCTAGGAGACACACAGTCTCCCCCAACTCACCATTGGGTTCGTCATATGTCTTTGGTGTCAGAAGCAGGGATAATCTGTTTCTGTACTTCAGCTTCCAGGGCATGTATTGTGTTTCCAACCTGTCTGCTTTCTGCTGCAAATCTTGAAACTGTGCCGCTTCATGGGGTTTCTGGTCCATGTTGGCTCGCATTGCAGTGAGAAACAGTCAGACCCTGGTCAACAGGAAAGTGACCACCAGGCACCACATACTCAAAGGTAGCCACATTTCCTCCTCCTCCTCCTCCAGAGGGTCTTTCTGCTTCTTTACCTGCTTGGCATCCTACCCATGATGCCAATTGCCAGGCTCTTTTACCTGCCCAGAATCCTGCTACGACTACACAAATTGTCTGGTTCTTTTACCTGCCCAGTAATCCTGCCGACTACACCAGCTGTATGGCTGAGGCAATTGCCTTAACCTGACAGCAGGATTCCGACCATTGCCTCAGCCATACAGACATTGATGTTGCAAGCATGTCCCCAGACCATAGACTTTCCAATTGAATTACAATCTTTAATAAGTTCTCCATGTTTACCAATACTGATAGATTTTCTTATAATTATATCATCATCAATGGCATAGTCAATGAAGCAAGTTGGCAAATATTCACATGTGTTTTAGAATAATAGACAAATGTCCATTTTCAGACCCAGAAGAGAAATCTGTCTGAAATAATGAGCCAACAAGAGGCAGAGGAGGAAGGAGGCCAAGACTCATTAATTCTTTCATTCAAAGATTATCAGGTGCTTAAATGTATTCAATAATCTGGGGCTGAGAGTTCTGTTAAAGCAATGTAAGATGGATATTATGGTAGTGAGAATGGTTACTCTTGAGAAGTGACAAGTAAACTAAGGAGGTAATCATTAGTAGTGATATGGTGAAATCATGTGGTTCTCACCCAAATAGTAGGGAGTAACTGGATTCTGCACAGTCATAGCCAGGTAGACTTTTGGTGGCAAGCACATTTCTATATAGACGTGGAACTGAGAAAGAGGAGAGAAAGGTAGCTAACATTTATTGAGCATTTATGACAACACTGATCTAAGTGTTGTACAAGATGCAATCTCATTCAGTATTTATGACAACACTATGGCATCATCTCCAAACTATATGGATGAAGAAATTGAGAACCACTTCAGTTAAATAACTTGCAAAAATTGACAAACTTGGTAGATGTCAAGGAAAGATGCAAACCCACTTGCTTCCTTTCTCAGTGAGTGAAATTATCCACAGAGTTGTCTGAGCCATAAATATGAGTGCGCTCCACGACTGTCATCCAGTTGGTCAACTCATTTTATTGATTTCAACACCTCAGTAGATCTCCGCATCATCTGCTTTCCATTCCACTGCCACTACCATAAGGCAGTTATTCCTGGGAATACTTCAATGCTTCATTCTTAAACTTCCTGCCTCAGTTGATCTATTTTGACCCATGGACCAAATGTGGCCTGCCACCAGTTTTTATAAATAAAGTTTTACTGGAACACAGCCATGCCCATTTATTTACATATCGTCATTGGCTGCTTTCACTCTACAAAGGCAGAGTTGAGTAGTTGTGACAGAGACCCATATGGCCTGCAAAGCTGAAAGTATTTACTCTCTGGCTAGGGTTGCCATGTTTAGCAAATAAAAATATAGAACACCTGGTTAAATTTGAATTTCAGATAAACAATGAATAATATCACAAGAGTCATACATAGAAAAAAATTTTATTTGTTATATTTGTTCTTTTTGGATTCTGTATTTGTGAATTTGCTTACTCACTGAAATTTATTTATAAGCACTGCATCAATACTCACAGACCACCAAAAAAATTGAGTTGCCTGATGCACATGTTCCCAGCTGAGGCTGGACAAGGTGACCACTGCCGCCTTGTTCTAGTCCTCACACTGTAACCAACTGTCCTTCTTCAGGGTATGTAGTGCCGCTTTTTTTTTTTTTTTTTTTTTTTTTTTGCATTTTTGAGCTTTTTTTGGGTGATTTTTGTTTAATGCTTCATTCAGGCATGAGTTATAATGCTATTGGCTATGAGTTCGATGTTAATGAATCAACAAGATACATTAAATAAGGTGTCTTTAAATAACAAATACATACAAAACAAGGTCATATATTGATCAGTTGATGAACATGTTGTGAGCAAAAGCTCACAGGAATCTAACGTTATATTTCCTTAGGAGCAATGGTTCAGTATTTGCCAATTCAGTGTCCTGAAAAGAAAATGAACATTTAACTGGGTTTCCTGTATTTTGACTGGCAACTCCACTTATGTGGTCCTTTACAAAAAAGTTTACTGACACCTGTTCTATGCTATTGTTAATGATCTTTCAAAAATAAATACAATCTTGTTTTCTGGTAACTACCACATTAGTACAGCATTCAAGGCTGTTCGTGACTTAGCCCCTGGTTTTCTTCCCACTCTCACCTCTCGCCGCCCCCACCCCTTGTCCCTATGCACTCAACCCCCTGTCCCTATGCATTCTGAGCCAGCCTTTCTGAATGACCTGTAAGTCCTCTTTCTATGTGCTCTTCACTCTGCCTGGACACTAGCTTCACAGTCTGCCTGGCAGCTCTTGTTGCTATGGGCCCAGTTCAATGTCACCTCCTCCAGGAAGCAATCCCCAAATCCCCAGAATGAATTAGATGCATTTGCCAGAGTGTGGAAATGCTAATTAGGTCTTTCTGTCTTTCTTCCTTTTCAGAGAAATGCCATGGATCTTGCATCTCTTTTTCCAACTGCAGCCAGCCTTGTGCTAAGCGCTTTCATGGAGAAATAGGATTTACATGTAATCAAAAGAGGTGGCAAAAATCAACCGAGACTTGTACAAGCCTTTCCATGAAAACACTCTTTAAGGTGATGCATTTGCATATTATTGGTGACAGAAACCAATCCCCCAGGAGGTGGTAGAGGCATTTTTAATGTGATCTGTTCAGCATGACAGTAAGTCTCAGGTCTGGATTTAGGAAAATCTATGGAATGGGTTAAATTTGTTTCTTGTCCTTCCTTTCTTACCCAAACTCTCCGGTACTACTTCCTCTGTTCACTTTCTCTATTTCTCCTTCTCAGAATCTTCTCAAAAAAAAAGATCTGAAATTCATTTACACTACACTGTGTAAATGACTGCTTACAGGTTACGTTTTCGTGGTAAAGGTGGATTTGTGTGCCTCTTGTGCTAATCAGTCATTCAACTAAATGTGTCTAGAATCAAATTCATTCTGATATCTTTTTCTAATACTTTCAATCACTTGACCGAAAGAAAGAAGAGATATATGATCCAGAGGGAATAGAAATCCAATGAATACATCACATCTCAGTTAAAATTCATATCTCCTCTCCTATATCCTTAGTCCACTTATCCTTTGTCCACTTAGCAACCATTTCCTCAACGGTCTCTTCTGTCTCATCGAAGCACATGGATCTCTACATTTTCTAAAATTTTAACAGTGGCTTTATAAAGCGATTGCAGATGAAGTCTTTGTCACTTAGCATAGGCGATCACATGAAAGTCCTTGCAACTGTAGTGGCACTCAAAAGTAAATTAAAGGAAATGAATTATTGCTTTGCCTTATTCAAAGTCACATTCTGAGAGACTGTAGGTAAAAGTATCAAAGAATGAGCAAAGAACTTTTAATTAGTGAAGTCTAAGCTTTTTGAAATTCCAGTTTCTTAGCATTCTGTGTTTGATCTGCCAACCTCCAAAAACCACGTCCTCCTAAAATTCCATGTAGCTCCTCTTTCCCCAAATCTCTGGAGAAAATCATCTTGTTATAACAAGATGTTAAATTCATTGTCTTGAAAGCAAACTCCAGTAGGAAAAGTCGATATCCTGATCTTTGTGGGAATGTTGGTGGAATCTATTGCTTGTTTGTGACCTCACCTTCCCCTCTCTACTTTGCAGCATCAAAACCACTGTTTAAGAATGCTTCCTTCTTTATCTGTTTTCTTCATGTGGGTTGTTTGTGACTTTAGCTCCTTTAGTCTGACATGTTAGGTACTTAATCATTTCTGAATGGAACATTGTTTGTTTTTCATAAAACAGGACTCAAATGGTGCATCTCGCCTTTCCATAGCAGCACCGTCTATACCTCTGCACATTCTTGACTTTCGAGCTCCGGAGCCCATTGAGAGCGTAGCTCAAGGAATCCGCAAGAACTGCCCCCTTGATTACGCCTGTATAATTGACGTTGTGAAGTCATCAGAAGTCACATCAGGAAATATTGCATTTATAGTGGAATTATTAAAAAATATTTCTAGGGACTTGTCCGATAATGTTACCCAAGAGAAAATGAAGGTACTCTTCATTAATTTCATTAAAAGCACACTGTTTTTTTTTTTTCAAAATCTTTCACTTTAACAGTTTTAAATGTACTTTTCAGAGTAAAAACAACAACTACAACAACTATAACAACAACAGCAGGCATTTTACCTCAATTTTGCTTATTGGTTCATTCTAGTTTATGGAAGTTTTCAAGAAGTTAGAACATTTTTGTACACACTTAATATTTTAAAGAAAATATCACATAGTGGTGGCTGTTAAAAAGACTCGGGCAACTCTAGTGTTTTCAAAAGTATGTTCTGTGGAACACAACTGTTCTGAGAAATGTTAGTGGAGGTTCCATTTTTAAAGGGGAGATGCATAGTACAGCAGTTGTAGGAAGTTCTGGGTCAGACAAATTTAGGCAGATTACCTTATGGCGAGACATTTTAGAGCCTTTAATGTGCTAATGAACTTTGGAACTCTTTTTTTATTATTTTTAATTTTAATTTATTCTTTCTTATTTTGTACATTTTTCTTTTTTTATTGGTTATGAATATTCATGAGATACGTAAGGGGGAATGATACAGGAATGTGTATGCAGTATTTTTCAAACTTAGATTACCATGGACCCTACCCCCACATCCTCCATTAAACAATCATTAATGTCTCAAGGAAACGTGGGTTCCACACATTGTAGTTCAGAAATGCTGCCTTGGGTACAATGATAAAGCAAAAAAACCTCAGCTGTGATACTTACTTTTTAAAAATTCCTTTACTTTTCTTCCCTCTGTGCAGCTTTTTTAATGTGGGAATTTTACAAAGGGAATTTGAAGAGAAATATGTCAAGTAAGATCAAATAATTTGATTTTCAGAAATTTCAGATTTTAGGAGTCTACTCTGTACAGTAACGTGTAAATCCTTAGTATAACATCCACTTTTCTCCACTGCAGAGCTACAGTGAAGTGGCCAACCACATCCTCGACCCAGCAGCCATTTCAAACTGGGCTTACATTCCTGATGAAAACGCCGGTTCGGATCTGCTGCAGTCAGTGAATTTATTTGCCGGGCAACTCCACATCCACAATGAATCCGAAAACATTGCAGATGAACTCTTCATTCAGACAAAAGGGTTTCACATCAACCACAACACCTCAGAGAAGAGTTTCAGTTTCTCTATGAGCACAAACAATAAAACAGAAGGTATCTTAGGAATGATAGAAATTCCCAGGCAAGAACTCCGGAAGCTGCCACCAAATGCATCCCAAGCCATCAGCATGGCTTTTCCAACCTTGGGGGCCATTCTGAAAGAAGCCCACTTGCAAAATGTGAGTCTTCCCAGACCAGTAAATGGTCTGGTCCTTTCAGTAGCTTTACCAGGAAGGTTGAAAGAAGTGTTACTCACCTTTGAAAAGATCAATAAATCCCGAAATGCCAGGGCCCAGTGCGTTGGCTGGCATTCCAGGAAAAGGAGATGGGACGAGAAAGCATGTCACATGACGTCAGATATCATGAACAAAGTGAAATGCCGCTGCAACTATACCAACGTGGTGATGTCTTTTTCCATTCTGATGTCCCCCAGATCTATCACAGACAAAGTCCTGGACTACATCACCTGCATCGGGCTCAGCATCTCAGTCCTTAGCTTGGTTCTTTGCCTGATCATTGAAGCCACAGTGTGGTCCCAGGTGGTTGTGACAGAGATATCATACATGCGTCATGTGTGTATTGTGAACATAGCAGTGTCACTCCTGATTGCTAACGTGTGGTTCATCGTAGGCTCTAACTTCAATCTAAAGGCCCAGGACTACAACTGGTGTGTTGCAGTGACGTTTTTCAGCCATTTCTTCTACCTCTCTCTGTTTTTCTGGATGCTCTTCAAAGCACTACTCATCATCTATGGAATATTGGTCGTTTTCCGTAGGATGATGAAGTCCCGCATGATGGCCATTGGCTTTGCCATTGGCTATGGGTGCCCACTGGTCATTGCTGTCACCACAGTTGCTATCACAGAACCAGATAAAGGCTATGTGAGACCTGAGGCCTGCTGGCTTAACTGGGACAACACCAAAGCCCTTTTAGCATTTGCCATCCCAGCTTTGGTCATTGTGGCCGTGAATCTCGTTGTGGTTTTGGTTGTTGCTGTCAATACTCAGAGGCCCTCTATTGGCAGTTCCAAGTCTCAGGATGTGGCCATAATTATGAGGATTAGTAAAAATGTTGCCATCCTTACCCCACTGCTGGGACTGACCTGGGGTTTTGGGATAGCCACTCTCATAGAAGGCGCTTCCTTGATGTTCCATATAATCTTTGCCCTGCTCAATGCTTTCCAGGTAAGTTCAAAGAGGGAGGATTTTCTGTGTTATTCTGGCTAGACAACAAAATATGGCTAAAATTATAGAACACAAAATGTTCCTTCCGTTTCCTTCCATATCTTAAGGATATTTGGCTGTGGCATCTCTCACTCTTATTGATTGTTAAGTTGGCTTTGGCTGATCAGGCTGGTTGGGTGGGAATTTCCTTCCTTCTTTTCTCATGGATCTACCTGTATCCCTTCTAAAGTTTCAATGTCAGAAAAAGTTAACCTTCACTTATAGAGGACTGTTCTTTGGTCAGGGATGGGTAAAGCTATACTCACATAGTATGCCCCAAAACAAGCACAATTTTTGTCCTTTCACCAGTGGTTTGGGAACTCGGTGGAATAACAGCCACTTTCCATAGTAGAAAGAGAAGTCCCTTACCGTTCACTTTGGGTGTTAACCAGTCAGGAGTTCTCATTGAACCTCTCCCCTGCTGTTCCCTGTGAAATAAATGCAAGTTGTTGTTCATAGAAATAGATCTTGCCATATACTATCTGATCTTGGGACTGTCACTTTTTTCTGGGCCTCAGCCATCTCATCTGTATAGCAAAGAGATGGATCTAGAATGATCTCTATTGTTTTTTTCTTCTCTAACATACTTGGTGAGGCAAGATTGTCTCTCTTAAAGTTGTCTTACTCCCTCCTGGCTACTAAGCTTGCACTTTGGAGAAGGTATTTTTAGCCAGACTGCTTTTTGTAACTACGAGTAGTAAAAAATTTGTCAAGTCCATATTCTTAATTATGCTTTTAATCAGGGGTTGGCAAACTATGGCTTGCTGTCTGTTTTTGTAAATAGGGCTTTATTGGAACACAGCCATCTCATTTGTTTATTTTTTCCCATGACTGCTTTTGGCAAATTTGAGTAGTTGCAACAGTATGGACTGGAAAACCTAAAATATTTACTACCTGGTTCTTTGCAGGAAAAATTTTCCAACTACTGCTTTAAATAATATAAATATAAATAAAGTAGCAAAGTATTCCTATTGACATGTCACTATTACTTTATTTAAAAGCATGATACAAAATATAAAGCAGAGAAATTGGTAAAGGGCCACCAAAAATGATTACACTGTGTAATGTTGAATATACCAATTATCCCAATTTGAGCATCACATATAGCACACAAGTATTGATATTCAATGCTGTACCTCACAGATGTGTACAATCAATTACATTTCAATTAGTTGAATATACCAATTATCCCAATTTGAGCATCACATATAGCACACAAGTATTGATATTCAACGCTGTACCTCACAGATGTGTACAATCAATTACGTTTCAATTAAAAAAAAAAGAAAAAAAGTAGACTTTAAAGAAATGCCAACTCAGATCAGTTATATATCTTACTCATAATTTTTTAAATAACAATGGAGCACATTTATTTCACTCTTCTCATTGCATTGCTTTAAAAACAACTTAAGGTTTTTTGTTTTTGTTTTTGGGAAATCAAAAGCTCTTGGACTTTTAATAAATCCCTCCACTCTTGAAGTTATTCTGAGTTGACTAATGATCTCATCCTCTTTCTTACCAAGTTTGTGTGTGTGTGTGTGTGTGTGTGTGTGAGAAAAAAAGTAGACTTTAAAGAAATGCCAACTCAGATCAGTTATATATCTTACTCATAATTTTTTAAATAACAATGGAGCACATTTATTTCACTCTTCTCATTGCATTGCTTTAAAAACAACTTAAGGTTTTTTGTTTTTGTTTTTGGGAAATCAAAAGCTCTTGGACTTTTAATAAATCCCTCCACTCTTGAAGTTATTCTGAGTTGACTAATGATCTCATCCTCTTTCTTACTTTGCAGCTTCATTAAGCCCCAGGAAGTTTTGTTCTGTATTTCTTTTTCGGGTCATTTGTGTTTCTCTTTTCTTGATAGAAAAAAATATCCAAATACTTTTAATTATATACAATCCGCTTTTCTTAGCAAGCTTTCCCTGTGACTCACATTTAACATTTTCAGTCATCTGATCAGTGTTTCTTTACCATGAAACTATCCTTAGATAGTGAAGAGATTCTGGTCTCACAGGTCTCTGTCACTTTCTCTTTCTTTTATGCAGAAACTTCATCTACCAGCCCAGAGGCCCTGGCTGCCTGTTTACCAACTTTTAATTCCCTCTTGAAGTAGAGTAGAACACAAGTTTCATTTTCTTAAGACACCTTCTATGATTGTGATTTTGAATAACAAGATTCCATGTCACGTGTTACTGTCATCATGAGTAAGAACCACTATATCAATATTTGGGAAGAAAATAAAATGATTTAATAAGGTCAAAAACTCTATTCTACAAGTGTAGCTATTAATGTCAATAATCCTCACGCACAGTCCCATGAGAGTAATCCTCTTCCAGGAGTGGAGACAGATTCAGAGGAAATAGCCATCAATGCATTTTTATCTGCATCAGTGGAAACTGAGGTTGCTAATATCTAGTAACTGCCCTAGCAGGTATCTACAAGAGTGGTATTAAAATAACTGCTAGGGTATTGTTTGTAAGACAGTCCCTCATGATTCTGTCCATTTTGCTGCAGGGTTTCTTCATCTTGCTGTTTGGAACCCTTATGGATCACAAGGTAATTTGAATTTGTCTCACTCATTGTTAACGATTTCCATGTGGCGAGGGAAGCAGGAGGATGAAGTGGTTTTGATCGGAGCATAGTCCAGGGGAGCTGAGTTTGTGAGGACGATTCAGGGTGTCAGCTGTGTGAGGAAAAGAGGCGAGAACTATACTCTCATGTCTTGCTCTTTATCAAATCAGCAGGAGGCTGGGAGTGAGTTCTGCTGGTGAAAAGACCATGACCACAATTTTAATCTTAATCCCAAATCCAGTGATAATCACACCTCAACTTTTCTGCCAGGGTTACTGGCCTCAAAGTTTCAGGACATGAGTCTGAGCCTTGGGGGTTCTGTTTCCTCTGACATCTGTCAGGTATTTCTCACTGTCATTGCTTCTTTAGATAAGAGATGCTTTGAGGATGAGGATGTCTTCACTGAAGGGGAAAGCGAGGGCAGCAGAGGTAAGCCCAGCCCCGCTCGTCTCAACGCTGGAGGGTGTCCTCTTCAATTATGCAGAGGCACATGCTGTGGCCTCCTGCTCAGGATGTGCTAGCAAAGAGAATCAATAGGGCATATTTTATTCATTCATTTCTTCATTCAATAAATTTGGAGCATCCTGCTAAACCTGAAGGTCAGCATAATATACCCTTCAAGAGAATTTTCCACATTGAGTGTATTTCAGCTTGACATTTGACCCTTTGAAATTGGACCACATAAACCAGGGATTATAGATTAATAAAATGTGAGAGCTGGGAAATGAGAGATGAGTTAGAAATGAGAGTCTAGTCCAGTCCACTCATTTTATGGTACGGAAATCCAGGCTCAGAGTACTTATGGGATGTTCACAAGGACACCCAGACAATTAGGAGCAGAATCACGACCACGGCCAACTGGCATCAAAATCCCTTCCCATTGTCCTTGTTCAGGACTCTTTACAGTAAACCGCACTTCCCTTGGATTGGAGTATCCATGTACTTACAGACTTGAGAAAGACTTTGGACCTAGCAATATGTCTTTTAAGGAACCAACTAAAATTGCCAATATTTCTGTATTAATTAGAAGTTATTTGTTTAACCAACAAATTCTCATTTAGAGCTACTTCCTTAAAAACAAACAAAAATCTTTCTGGATACATGGATAACTACCATTCATGGTTAGCTAGTACTGTGTACTTTTAGTATCATACTTTATCAATTCTAAGATAGGCATTTTCTTCATATTTTAATATTTCTAAAATTGTAATGTATCTTACACTCAATGACATGCCATGGTTTAATTGGCAAGTTTTTTTATTTTTATTTTTTATCAGAACATAAAAGTAACAATGTAGCTTATAATGTTAGATTCAGTAAAATATAATTTTTCTGTGTAGCTTTGTTAATTTGGATACTTCTCTTCATGTCTTCATTTTCGCATGTTTATCTCTAGGCGGGCATAGACATAAATGTAATTGTAGGTTCTTGTTTTGTCAATGTCATTACTCATTGTCTAAAATATAATTTTTCTGTGTAGCTTTGTTAATTTGGATACTTCTCTTCATGTCTTCATTTTCTCATGTTTATCTCTAGGCGGGCATAGACATAAATGTAATTGTAGGTTCTTGTTTTGTCAATGTCATTACTCATTGTCATCACTGTTATCCCGCTCCCATGTAGAATGCATCATTAAGCCCAACCAATGGACCTAAGTTAGTGAATCGCTGAGGATGAAATGTGAGTATTAAATACTTAAGAAGAAACCTCACTTGCAAGTTGTGTCAAGACACCCAGTGCCCCTTGTGAGCACACTATGGCCTGCCATGTGATGCTGTTACTAGGTGGGAGGGAAGAGGGGGACATATCTATCAGAGGATGGAACTTCTTTATTGCCCAGCACATAAATGAAAATATGTGCATCTTCTTTAAAACCTATGTGATCTCAGTTTGCATAACCAAACCATGAGCATGCTTTTATTTTCTGCCCTCTGTGAGCAGATGCTGCCATTGCACCTACATTAATACAAAACACACCCTTGTCTGCAGTGCTCACATACCTTAGTCCCGTCTTGTCAGTGAGTGGTGACATTTACAATAGGCCCATTGTCGAGAAGGGAGATTTGATTGATTGAAATTACAAAGCACCAGGCCTGTATCTCTCTAATGAAGTGGGGCCCAGAATCATTCCTCCGGGAGTGTGGGTAGGGTTGGGGCAAATTAGCTGCCTACTCACAGCAGCTCCCAAGACTTATTTCTACACAGGTGAAACCAGGGGAAAACAAATATTAGGCAACCAGGAATGGAAGAATAAGTCAGAAGCCTCAGCAGTAATAGGGGGATGTGGGCAGGGATGGTCAACCTTGGAGATGGTTTTGTCTTGGAGAGGTTCCATGGCCTTTCTGCACGGATGCGGATAAGTTTCAGATCTCAGAGTTGTTTTGTTGTTTAATTAAAAAAAAAAAAATTTTTCTTTAAACACTATTTGGCAGCAGCCACATTTTTCTTTATATTCCTTCCCTTTCTGAGTCATGACCCATATATTGAGCAATGGGTTGAAACGATCTCATGGAACCAAAGATAACTCTGAGTTGGGAAGAAAGCTTAAGGGACCTGTGTTAGATTCTACAAACTGATGTGCTGCTGTGAGACACTGGCACATGGTTCCAGGGACAGGGAGAGAGAGTAAGGAGGCTCTGTCGTACACATTGACTGGTATGTGTGGGGTGCTGGGAAAACAGAGAGGGGAAAACACTGGCATATTATCCTTAATTAATTGTCCTCACATTTGGATTTTTATATTAGAATTTATAGAAGGTTGACCCTCCTGACCTCTGCCCATTTCCTAGTCCATAGGGTTCCTCCATGGTGGAGCATCAGCAAAACATTTCTTGACCTATTAAAAACACAGCTGGGCTTGCTTTCTAAAAGAAAAAAAAAATATGTTACTAATTTGACAACAACCCATTTTAGTTATCAGACTGTCTCAGGTTGGGGAGGCCCAGCCTCCTGCAGATTCTGTATCCAGCCATTTTAGGGAGGAGCGTGATTGAGGCCTTATCTCTAGCTAATTGGGCATATTTGGTTGGAGAAAATGATCAGAAGCCAAGACCAGGGACTGTACTACTTACTAGAGTCGGGGAAGTTCAAAAGGCTTGTACTGGAATTAGGAGGAAGTCTAGGAAGGAGGTAGGAATGTGCTAACAATACTCCCCAACGAAGTCCTCACCGCATAATTCTTTAACTTTCAACTTCTTTTTTGAACCTATGAGGTTGGTGATGAACTGAGGATTGCATTCTTTCAGCATATACTCCACAGGTGGTCCTGTGCCTACTAGATTTTCCCAGTAATTGGGACCTATGCTTTTCACATCTGCACACACGTGACCTCAGAAGGTTCTTTAACAGCAGCTGGCATCACAGTAGCCCATGTTGGTGACACAATAACCATTAGAGCACAGGGTTTAGGGCAGAATTACAGCTCAGGCACACTCGGGATGTTTGGAAAGCACAAGGCAGGATCGCAGTCAAGGCAGGGCCAACTCACAGGGACAAGGCCATATTTCAGACCTCAAACCAGAATTCAAAATCAAAGACTGACCGGGACTCAGGAGGTAGGCAGGATTCCAGGGGTGAGAAAGGGGGCGGGAGATCAGAACTGGACTTGCCCTGAGAATTGAGGCTCCCAGTGTGGGTGGAAGCTCTTCCTATCCCAAAGACCTCGGGTCAGGATTGTTCTTAGTAACAGAGTTGAGAGAGGTCTCCCATGTGGTCCTGGGGTCAAGGAAGGAGAACTGCAGAGGTGTGAAACCCGGGAAGTCTGCTCCAGGTCGAGAGTCTACTTGGGGGAAGCGCCCCCCGGCAGGCAGGGGCGAGAGGGAGACAACCCATGTGGTCCTGGGGTCAAGGAAGGAGAACTGCAGAGGTGTGAAACCCGGGAAGTCTGCTTCAGGTCGAGAGTCTACTTGGGGGAAGCGCCCCCCGGCAGGCAGGGGCGAGAGGGAGACAGCACTTTTAGGGCGGGGCCACGGCTGCACAGCGCCCTCTGCTGTTCATATGGAGGGCGAGCCTTTAATACGACTCGGGCGGTTTTGCCCAGTGTGATTCCGGGCGCCCCAGGAAGCTCTCGGTTCCTACAAAAATCTTCCACATATTTGTTTATGCTTGAAATTCTCTTAAAAGGATATAGAGTTTTTCACTCCACAAATGAAAAGTGAGACCGACTGAGCCACTACCCCGAGGGAAGCAACACGGTTTACAAGGTTAAATTGTAACTTCAGAGCGGCAGTCACTCTAGAGACCAAGTTCGGACAGCAGAGGACAGCGGGCACTGAGCGCCGGGTGTAGGGTCGAGAGAGCAGCACAGAGCAGGCAAAAGGCACAGAGGAAATACAGCTGCAGAACAGCCTTCCTACTGTGTAACCTTGAGGAAATTACCGAACGTCTCTGTGCCTCATTTCCTCATCTGTAAAAGGGGATTGATAATAGTACATACCTTCCCAAATTGTTTCAGGATTAAATGAGATAACACATTAAAAAAACCCTAGAATGGTTTATGGCCATACCACCCTGAAAAAAAAAAAAAAAGCAAAAAGCCCTGTAATAGTGTCTGGCTCGAACTGTCAATAAATGCCAGCTCTTATTCTTTTAATCAGTGTTCCAACCATTTTGCCCAGGCTGTCCCGTTCCTCAAGGATGTCTGAGAAGGGAGCTCCATGAGAAGGACATGGAAAGCAGGCTGGAATGAGGAGGGACAACCAAGCTTCCTTGGAAGACTTTCTCTGCCAGGAGTGACTGTAAGCCCTCGGTGTGCAAATGTTTGCTGAGGATACCATTTGGTGACTCTGCTTTAGGGAAGCTGATCTACTGACCCTTTGACCTACCCATGACTTGCAAGAGACCAGCTTCTTGTCAACCTTGGCAAGATTAAGAATCAGCCTGCAAACCATTTTCTGGCCTCCTGGTGCTGATGGGCCCCTCTGGACGTGGTCTGCTTTCACTCCCTAGGCCGGCTCCATGGCTCGGTTGTCCTTTACACTGTGTGGGTCCTGGGCGCTTTGTGCGATGGGAGTTAGATCCTATTTCGTGGGGGTGAGGTGGGTAGCAGTGGCAGGGTGGTGTGGCAAGAGAAACACTGAGTCTGCTTTGGAGACAGTTAAGTCCTGGTAGCGTTCCCAAAGGCAGAGAACAGAAGAGTAGTCAAAGAACTACTTAGTATGCGTTTTATTTTAGTCTATTTTAGACCTTGAGTAAAATAATTTAGCTTTCAGGATCTTAATTTCCTCATTTATGAAACAGGAAAAATGTACTTTTCGGTATTACTATTTTTGTGTTTGTATCTGCATGTGTGTGTATGTGTCCGTGTGTATCATTTTAAATCACTACATATAAGGAAGATTCCAGTTGTTATTTTAGAAATAAAAAAGAATATACTTACCTTTCACAACCTGCTCATGTGTGAGTTCATTCCAGATGGACTTCTCCATTAGCACCACCACATTCTTGGACATCAATCCTGTTGTCAGTCCACCTCCTGTTGTCAGTCCACCTACAGGAGGTCTGGCAATGCA
>NW_007734800.1:0-3747 GCF_000696425.1 Galeopterus variegatus
ATGTATGTGTGTTTTTAAAATATGACCCCAAAAGCACAAGTGACAAAAATCAAGTTAAGTCAGACTTTATGAAAATTAATAACTTCTTGCTTCAAAAAACACCATTATGGAAGTGAAAAGACAAGGCACGGAGTGAGAAAAAAGTATGTTCAAATCATATATCTGACAAGCGAGTCTATCTCAAGTATGTAAAGACCACTTATTACTCAACAGTAAAAAGACTATAACCCAATCAATAAGTCAGAAAAGGATTTGAACAGATATTCCTCCAAATGAAATATACAGATGGGTAATAATCACATGAAAGGATGGTCAGCTTAGGAATTGTAAATCAAAACCACATTGATTATGGCTGTAATAAAAAGATAGGCAATCACAAGTGCTGGGGGAGGATTTGGAAAAATCAGAACCCTCGTACATTCCTGGTAAGAATATAAATTGGTACAGCCTCTTTATGTATCACTTTGGCAGTTCCTTAAAGTGCTAAATGTTGAGTTATCACACGACTCAACAATTTTACTCTTAGTGATATACACAAGAGAACTGTAAACACCCATCCACACAAAAGCTTGTACATAGATGTGCATAGCAGCATTATTCATAACAGCCAATCAGTGAATACAAGATAAATAAAAACCAAAGGGATGATCTGATAAACAAAATTTGATATATTTGTATTGGGGGGACTGATTGGGGGAAAATATATAACCAGGAAAAATAGTAACAAACCACAAAATTTATTGAATGGTGCTTGCACAGGGATGCTTAAGAGGGGATGTCTCTTGCTGTGTGAGATCATCCAGAGACCATGGTGAGGGCCACAATCTAGAGAAAAGGAAAAGACAACTCCCAGGTGAGAGGGGGTTGAGGGAGGAGGTTTACACATCTGAGTGACGTCAGTTAGCAGCATGGCCAGGAATCTCTGTGTCAGAGGGCTCTGAAGGGCTGTAGCAGCTTGGTCTCATAACCACAAGGCTCTAGCTTACCTTTTACTAGCAGGTGTGCAGTGAAGTTTTGCATGGTGAGTAAATCTGGAAGCCTCTAAATGGCCAAAAGTCCATCTTTTCAGGCTAATTTAAAAGTAATTGAATGTGTAAAGATTTGAGCTTGACTCTGGCAGGATTTTGAGCTACTGCATCTCAGCCTGCAGTGAAGCAGCCAATATAAAGTGTACATATTATGGGTCAAGAGTCCCCTCAAATTTCAAAATTCAATCTTCACTGTAACCGTATTAAGAGAATGGGAAATACTTTTATAGTATTTGAAAGATGAGGCCTTCAAGAGGTGGTTGGATCATGAGAACTTCCCAGCCTCCAAAACTATAAGAAACAAATTTCATTTTCTTATAAATTATCCTGTTTCAGGTATTCTAAGTGACAGAAACTTGACTAATAAAGTCCATCTTTGGCTCATTTATATAACATTGTGCAATGGAATATCACTTGGTAATTAAAAGTGATAAAGTACTCAGACATGCTATAACATGGATGGATCTTTAAAATATTATGCTAAATGCCAGAAGTCAGTCACAAAAGTCACATATTGTGTGGATTTCACTTACGTGAAATGTCTAGACTAGGCAAATATATAAAGGTGGAGGGTAAATTAGTAGTTGCCTAGGGCTAATATTTGGGGTGGAGCTTGGGGAATGATTACTAATGGGTTTGGGGTTCCTTTTGGTGAACAAATTCTTCTAAAATTAGAGTGTGGTGATGGTTGGACAACCATGTGACTATACTTATAAAACACTGAATTTCATACTTTTAATGGTGAATTGTGTGATATGGAAGTTATATCACAACAAAGCTGTTATTAGAAAAGTGACTAAATGGTAGACTTCATATTCAAGAATTTGGGCTATACTTAGGAGGCCTGAAATTGTCTTTGCTTCTTGAAGTAAATTGAATCAAATAAGGTCCCGACATGTGTTATTGTATTTTACACAATGGACATCGGAGTCTAATAACGTATGGCTCATATTCAAGATTGTTCCCGTTGATTTACCGCTGTTAGTGCATCACCTGGACATGATGTAAATACTTTAAAGTTTTGCAGCAATCATGTGGGCTGAAGATAGTTCCACATTTGCTTCATCTATGCTGCAGAGAAGGCTCAAGAGAAAAACTGTTACATGGATGGTTTCCTTCCAGCACACAAAGGCAGTCTACTCCTTTCAGTGTTCCTGGAGGTTGGGTGAAAGAGCAGTCTGCATCCATGCTCTGATTCACAGTATTTGCAAGACTAAGACTTCCAAGCACCTTTTCAGATGACACACAGGAATCTGACTGTGAGCAACAAAAGCCCTTGGGTTGCAAAAACAGATACCATGCTACTCTTTAAAGAGAACCACAAAGATTTGAATAATGGCAATACTTAATGGAGTGAGTAGATTTATTCACCAGAATTCTAGAGGGACTTAATATACGATGAAAATGAAGCTGAGTTTAGCACAAATTATTTTTCTCAGAGAAATGCACACAGAGAAGAAGGTAATGACAGAGACCCTCCTGACAGTGAGGGGGTGCCATGGTGTATGAAATCAGTTGGATTTCTAACAACCAAAAAAACAAAAAAAAAAACTGTCTTTCAAGAATTAAAAAAATACTGTATTTACTAACAGTCTTTTTAAAAAAGTCATTTTCTGAATCCTAAACCTTAGATTAAACACCAGAGAAATTTTCCTTNCTATAAAGTCTTACCAGTATCACTATCATTATGGCTTCTTTATCTATTAGGTGTCATATATATTTTTTTTCAATTTAGAGAACACAGTCTACCTTTAAATAATGTATTTATTTACATTATAAATTACTTCATTACACTGTTGATTTATTAAAATATCCCTGCATGTCATGGCCCTCCTGATTTTCATATATCACAGGGGATACAAAAGTTCTTTTCTCATTTTGGGAACTACTTTATAATTTCACTTATTCAAATATATATTATGTATAATTCATTCAACCAGTTCAGTGATACATAATATTTACCAGGATACCAGCTTCAAGTGAAATTTATTCTTGATCTCTTCTGTTACAATATTTACTATAGAGCATTGTTTCTAAATTAAATATCATCAATTGTGTTATTTATTGAAATTAATGATTTTTAATATAAAAATCAGATATTTTCTCTGTGTAAAAATTTGAAAGTATGGTACAAAAAAAAATTACTTACTTTGACACCCAGAATTTTGCTTATTTCTCTAGCATACAAATATTTACTGAGCACCTAATATTATCTAGGCACAATTTTAGACACTGCAGCCTATCACTGAATAAAATTAACACGATTTCCTATTAACATGGTGCTTTCACTAAGGAGATAATAAAAATGATGTTGATGTAAATATTTGAACCTTTTCATTTTCATATTTAAAGTACTGATCATGTATTCTACATGTGTATGTGCTGTATATTTATATGTGTCATTATGGGAAATTTGTAATTTACTGGCAAGATTGTAGAACATAACTGCTTTTATTCTTTTTCTTTTCACAGACTTCCAGAACTTTCTTAATATCAGTGTCTCATTTGACAACTTATAATGTGACATTGAGTATTTCATTCTCTTAGTACATAGAGCACAAGAACTGCTTCCAGTTCTTTAGATAGAGCCAGGTCTATCCTAGGCTTCAAGTCTGCCTGGAAGTATATTCCATGTTAATAAGAATATATATATATATTTTTTGTCTTTTTTCCGTGTCCGGCAATGGATCGCAGCCCTCAGTGTTGCCCCCGTACCGGA
>NW_007734800.1:4658-7491 GCF_000696425.1 Galeopterus variegatus
AGCGCCGCCGCGCTTCCCAAGCAGCGCACTTATCCAGTGCGCCACCGGGCCGGCCCAATAAGAATATTTTTTAAATTGTCAAAAAACGAGTCCTGTGAAGAAAACACATATTATATAAAAACACTTGTTACTTGTTCAGTCTTTATTTTATAAAACAAAAGAAGTAGTAAAATTTCATTCATACAAATGATGTAATTATAAAAACTGTAGATGAGGAAACTGGGATCCAGACATTAGGCAGATTTCTGTTAATGTTATAATCCAGGGATTGGCAAACTTTTTCTCTCAAGGACCTAATACTATATATTTTAGGCTTTGTGAGCCTTAAGGTCTCTGTTATAACTGTTCAACTTTGCCTGGAAGAAGTCACAAAGTCATAAATGATTATGTAACCAAATGGGTATGACTATGTTCCATTAGCACTATATTTACAAAATCAGGCAACAAGATAGATTTGGCCAGGAGCCATAGATTGCTGACTCCTGAAATTTGAAGATATTTTGAATAGTGCCTTTAAAGAGGTACAGTGGAAATGTATCTTTAGAAAGTCACTGGTAATTGGATATGTCCAGCATCAGACTTTCCACACCAATAAGATCATTGTGTTTGTTTAATTTTCTTTCTTTTTGAAATACCTGAAGTGTTTTAAAATAAACTTTAGAATCTACCAAGGTATTAAGACATCATAATGCCCAGGGAGCTTCCTCTATCCTTAAACAGTTCTTTGCAATTGACATTTGCACTTTCAAATTATGAAAATCTCTTGGCTGTATTGAAAGGATAATGGTATGGTTTGAATGTGTCTCCAAAAAGCATGTGTTAGAAACTTAATCCTCAATGCATCATTATTGGGAGGTAGGACCTGATAGAGGTTGTCAGGTCATGAGGGCTCTGCCTGAAGAATGGATTCATGTTGCTATCCCGAGAGTGGGTTCCTTATAAAAGGAGGAAGTTTGGCTTTTTCTCACTCCCTCTCCTTTGTCTTCTCTCTCCCAAACTCTTCCCCTTTAGCCTTCTGCCTTCCACCATGGAATGACACAGCAGGAAGACACCCACCAGATGACAGAAAATGGGCTAAGACAGGTAGACACCCTTCAGTATACAGTAAGAAATACACAACATCCCAGAGTGAGGAATAGACACTAATTTGCACTGATCTTCAGCATTAGAGGCTCTAAAATAATGTCCCCAGTGTGACTCATTCCCCACTCTCATGATTAATGAATGCAGATGCCTGCTCTGACTTTCAGCACTTAGAGGCTGCAGAAGGGTGACAGAGAAAGAAAAACAAAAGCCATACCTCAGTGACAGCTTCTAATCTTGGATCTTGATGTATCTGGTGTCCTGGAAGCAGGTCTAACAATCTTTCTATCCTCTTTTTTATTTATTATTATTCATTTTCTTCTTTCAGCCCATCTCTTTCTCTCTTAAGAGTTGGGATGCTCTCAAACTTGGTTAAAATACATTAACATTGAACTCTAAGAGGTGATGTAGCTTTCATACTTAACAGCTAATAATTCAAATGACAGAGAGGAAGAAAGGATCTTAGCACCTGTGCAGCTGCTCTTCAACACAGATTTTCTCAAATGATAAATAAACTGCCCTATATTTGCTGGTGTGAACACATAGATGAATATCGACTTGGACAGATGCTGAGCTTTTCTTCAGTTTTATAAATTACATTGTGCTCCTTCTCCACTGCCAGCACAGTCCTTATTGCTTCTTAAGCAGCTAATCATTTATTGCTTATTAAACAGCTAATAAAATCCAGAAACTAGATTGCTTTACAGATTAATATATCTCTTCAAGAAATCTGTGTAATTCTAAGCTTTCAAAGTCACCTATTCTGAATTGAAGGTTATATATAAAAGACAGCAAAAATAACATAGTGTTTCCATTTCTCATTTAATTTCAGAAAGTTATATTTTCTATTTATTTCATGTAACATTATTTTATAGTGAATGCTTATCCAAATGTAACATTGGTGACATAGAAGTATATGAAATTATGGCACTTTGGAAGTAAATGAAGCCACATGTGATAGTCAAGTTAGCTTTTTGGCGATAAACATAAATTTGTCAAGGTGGTGCACCTTGCATCATTATGGTTTGGAAGAAAAGTCAATAATGCATTTGCAAGGGTAGCATTCACTGAAACTAAACAAAGGAACAGTCCCTGGTGAGGTGAACTCACAATGGAATGATATGAGAAAATTTAATGGCAAACCTACAGCTTTATAGATTGAGAAGCTAATCAATCAGTTACAGAAAGCCTGCAAATAAATAGATGTAGCACCTACAATACACTGAGTATACCACGAAACACAGGTATTTATCTGTTATAGTGGTAAATATATTAGTAAAATACTAAAAAATATTGAGTATCAGATGACTATCACCAGTTTCTTCATAGACATTTAAATTACATCATATAAAGATTAGCATCATGTAAAATGCTTTTGTATCTAACTTTGAGGAATGTCCAGTTCTGTGCGTTACTTAGTTTTTGTGAACTATGTATTTGCAAAGGGATCTTGCTTCATTTTGAGTCAGATTAAATGAGGAAGGAAGCAAGAAAAGAATGAAAAAAAGGAAGGAGGTGAGAGAGGCAGAGAAGGAGGAAGGAAATAAGCTTAAAAGTTAGTTTTATCATTAGCAAGGTGACTGTGGAATGACGTAATATCTTGAAAGAATTTATAATAGAACACCTATCCTGATAGGTTTGGGCAATGTGCACATATGAAACAGTGGCCGATATTGCCAAATCACCCTTTAATATGGACACATCAATTTACATTCCCACCAAAATACGTGAGAGCCTAGAGCCCTTTATC
>NW_007734800.1:7743-8362 GCF_000696425.1 Galeopterus variegatus
TAATTTATCACAGAGGCTTCTAATCTTTCTTCATTGTAAACATATGTATGGCATTTAGTTTTCATTTATAATTAATTGTCTGTCATTGGTTTTGTCTATTTCTCATTGGGGCATGTATTCATTTGCTAGGGCTGCTATAAAAAATAAAATAATAATATTAATGATAAAAAGTACCACAAACTGGGTGGCTTTAACAACAGAATTTATTGTCTCACATTTCTGGTGACTAGAAATCTGAAATTAAGTTGTTGACAGGGTTGGTTTCTTCTGAGGGCTATTAAGGAGAATCTGCTCCATGCCTCTCCCCCAGCTTATAGTACCTCGGGCATTCTTTGGCTGGTACATGACACTCTCTCTTTGTCCTCACATCATCTCTGTGTGTCTGTCTCTGTGTTCAAATTTCTGCTTTTTTTAATAAGGAACCAGTCATGTTGGATTAGGGCCTATCCTGACAACCTCATTTTAACTTGATCGCCTCTGTGAAGAATTTATTTTCAAATAAGGACACATTCTAAAGTATTAGAGAATGGCAACATATCATTTTGGGGAGATTCAATTCAATTCATCACAAGATAACATATCTTTTTAAATTTTAAGGGTTTTTGAGCTACTATACAAC
>NW_007734800.1:8655-15330 GCF_000696425.1 Galeopterus variegatus
CAATTCATCACAAGATAACATATCTTTTTAAATTTTAAGGGTTTTTGAGCTACTATACAACGTTGGTCAGATGTGTTGTGAATATTATTTCTAGGTTAGCATATGTGCTTTGGTTAATTTATGGAATATTACCAGTAGAAATTTCAATTTTTGTGGTCAAATTTGATATTCTTTCCATTAAGATTTCTCTGGATTATGTCTATTTTCTGATGTTTTCTTCTAGTACTGTAAATTCCTTTTTATGCAAATGTTATGCAAATTATAAATCCTTTTGAAATGCATTTTGACATACAGGATGAGTATGTGAAAATACACACATATAGTATATATTTATATACACACACACACTATATTTTATATATATATAGTATATATAAAACATACTATATTTTATCTAATAGACATGCAAATTGTCCTAATATCTTTTATAAACCAATACATGTAATAATGCTACATAACATAACAAGAGTAAATATTTATTGAATTTGGCTCCATTCTAAAATACAGGTATTCTTCTAAAATTTTACGTTATTAGTCATTTACTACTTAAAAAAACTCTACATTGATATTATCATCTGCATTTTACCAAGGAGGAAACTGAGTCAGAGTGGAGTTCGGCCTACCTATCCCAAGGGCGTCTTGCTTCCATTTGCCGTAGTTGAGAAAATGTCCAAGAGCTCCTCATGCTCCAAAAAAAAAAAAAAAAAAAAATGCCCCTTTCACAGTTTGCACTAAAAACTAATGTGCATCCAGAAGGTGATAACTTTTGGATACGCTTATGTGTTTCTTTTCTCCCCCATCCAGGTGTTTTGCACAGTGGCACCAAGGGCACAAAGTGTAAGAGCCATCACTATTTAGATTATGTGCATCTTAATAGAAAACATATTGAAATTAGGGGACTAAATATCTAATAAATGTGCCCCAGCTCACTTAGATGGTAGAAAAGGCAATTAAGGAGAGTTTTTCTTATTCATTTTCTCTGGACTTGGTCCTGTCTTCTTTTCTTTTTCCCAGTTGCCCATCTTGCTCAGGCCCCAGCCTGCTACAAGCCAAGTCCAAGTTCATGAAGGGTGTCAAAAGAAGCCTCCAGGAAATGCCAAAGCACCACATTTCTACTCTTTATGACACAGACTACTTGAAAGACAAGAATTTGAATAAATCAGTAGGCACTAGGCTATCTTCAATGTAAAGGGCCTCAATCCCATGTGGTATGCGAAGATGAATCACTTTTGTAAAAATGTAGAAAAGTTATACTAAAAAACTGATATATAAACAATAATTTACAATAAATTTATAATAAAAAGCAAGAAAAGGGGAGACAAAGGGAGCAGGTGATAATTTAAAGCTTACTGGCCTTTAGTAGTGAATGCGTATATGAGGATACTTTGAAAAGTTCGTGGAAGAACAGAATTAAAAGATAGTATGAATCTTTTCATGAAGTTTCCGTAGACCTTTTTTTCCTGTGGTTTTATAAGTAGATACGCAGGAAGATTTTTAACAACATGTTGTTGTAGCAAATGGAAGTAGGTACACAGCTGTGCACCACTACAGCCGCAGAGATAGAAAATGTGTTTCAGGTGTAAGATGATATACTACAAATCAGAAGTAATGAGCTAGATCTACACGGAGCAACACAGATAGTTCTCAAAACCATGTTGACTGAAAAAGCGTCAAACAGAACAATATTTTTGACGAAGATAATTTCTGCAATTTAAGCATCATACATAATCAAAATGACACCGTTTCGAATACACAGATAGTTCTCAAAACCATGTTGACTGAAAAAGCGTCAAACAGAACAATATTTTTGACAAAGATAATTTCTGCAATTTAAGCATCATACATAATCAAAATGACACCGTTTCGAATACACTCATCTAAGGAAAAGTATGGAAAGTGGATTGGAAGGACAGATCTACTCTTGAATGATTGTTTCTAGACATGTTGAGGCATGGGGAGGAGGGATTAAGGAAAAATCATATAAAGAATGACAAGTAATGCATTTTACAATGACGCTAAGTGAGCCATGACCTGAGGTATCTGATAAACTCAGTTCTGTACACCTGGGGCTGACAGTGATAGCAAAGCAACTAGAAACTCATCTTGTGGGCAACTTACGTCCAGAGTCTGACATTTCAACATGAAGTGATTTTATTGCTGCAGAAATGCCATCCAGACTGATAACACAGATGACAGATAATGACAGGCTGCATAAGCCTTCTCTGTAATAATATGTCTTATGTCACATTAGGCTCATAATGAATTTAGAAGGGATTTGGAGCATAGATCAAAGTTTTTTCAGCAGCTCCCATAAGAAAATGAAAATTTTATATACTGTACTATATTAATTTTAAAAGTATAAACGCATTACTGATTTGAGATAGTTATTTTTAGATTTTAGAGTGTATAAGTGGGACAAAGTTTACAAATTTTACAAAGAAATTAACAGGATATTTTGAGTCAAATACTTTTGATAAAATTAAGAACCATTAAAATGTGTGGGGAAAATATCACCTACCTTGCAAGGGGCTGATCAACATAATTCATATTATTCTTTATGATATTTGAAATTTGGTGGAGACAATTCACCATGCCTCTCTTGTGTTTCTGCACATCTTGCAAATGAAGCACTCACTGCCCTTTGGTTCTGGACCATCTTTTCAAGAATGGAAGACAGACATGGGGTCTTTCACTGGAGCAAAGAGCAGGTCTACTTACAGCCTGGGGAGATAGAGATAATATATCTCTCCCGAGCAAAAGTCAAGCATACTTACTGCCCATTATAAATGATTTAGATTTCCTAAGCTCAGGGGTCCTCTTTGGTAATGCAACTCGCTAGCTAGTCTGGTGTCACTTGGTCCTTTTCACATCACCTATGGGATTGTAGGCTCAGGCAACTGGCACAAGAAAATGCTGATATACTGGCTACTGCTGTCACTGTGAGTAATGAAGTACATTGTTTCTGACCTCTGAGTCTCACCCCTTTTACCAGCATCCATGAAACTGGCAGTCTAAATTGTCTTGCATGCAGGGAAAAATTAAGTCTACCTTAGCTTGCATGCAGGGTAAAATTTCAAACTCTTGACAGTTTTCACAGTAGTTAACACAATAGCCATTGGACACACTCTGGACTCTGATTTTATTTTTCTTTCTTTCCTTTTTTTTTTTTTTTTTGAGTCTTCCCCTATACCACAAACAAGTATGAGCTTGTTTTATTTATTGAAGAAATTAGAAGACATTCCTCAGATTATCAAAGATGTTGTAGAGGAGGCAAAACTCCACTTCTATCCTTTTGGGGTCCCAGCTTGGCCCAAGAATCAAATTGACATAAGACAGATTAACAAGAAAAAACATACAGATTTATTTCATACAAGTCTTTCATGGCATGGGAGCCCTCATAAGGAAATAAAGACCTAAAGAAGAAGTCAGAGTCTATCATGTATATACTGAATTAGACAAAGTATAGTAAGCATAGTAAGTTGTGAGACATGACAAGGCAAAGGAGCTTGGGCTAGGGTACTTAATTGGGTACAGAAGTGACTAAGAAGATAAGGGTTAGTTTAACAAGATTTGTTTGTACAGATTTCCACTGGCTTCAATTACCTGTCTTTGATAATAAGAATCATAAGAAGAATGTTGCTTTCTTTTTGGTACAGGGTGGACACCTTTCATCCGGGAATTTCATCTCTTACTATTTTAAGAAACCAAATGAAGATCAGAGTGAACTTTTTACATCTGCTGTTGTTTTTAAAATATGCCTCTCATTCAAAATAGTCAATACGCCACAGCAGCATATTTTGGGGTACCAAATTCCGAACTCTTTCAGTGTGTAATCATAGGTTCTACACAGATAGGTGAAAGCGGTACTCAACTGTATCACATAATTTGAATATTTCAGAATGTTCCCCAAATCATTCTATTCCTTTTATTTTCTTTCAAGTAATATCACCACGGAGGTAACATTCATGTCACCACTAAATGCATATTTACTGGTCAAGTTATTTTCTAAGATGACAGGGGTGATCTGACAGAGTCAAGACACTGATAAAAAAGGGATTGTAGAAAAGAGAGCTATACCTTTAAAAGTCACCCTTTATTCTACGATAAATGAAATATAAAAAGGTCAGGTAAGAGGAGTATGGATCATATGCAGCTGCTTTCCCATTTTTCCTGGGACAGGCCGTTTAGGCTCTGATCATAAATCCAGGAATGTTCTCTACACTTTGTTGAATAATTCAATTTGAGATTCACTATGTATTTGGCACTCTTGGTTACAAGTGAATTTTTCATTTACATAATCACATTCTGCCCACTTGAGCATTCCCTGCGCAGTTGCACTTTTATATAATATACTTCTTCGCCATCTGTCCTCAATTTTGGTCAAGAGATGCTTCATATTTTCCAACACTTTGCATGGTAATTCTGCTACCCCAAAAGTCATTTTTGTTAATACACATCTTGCTTATGTCCTGTCAATAACACACTACAGGCTCTTTCTGTCTGAAAGATGGGCTGCCTTTGGAAGCTTTTTTATCTACTCTGCTACCCCAAAAGTCATTTTTGTTAATACACATCTTGCTTATGTCCTGTCAATAACACAGTACAGGCTCTTTCTGTCTGAAAGATGGGCTGCCTTTGGAAGCTTTTTTTTATCTATCTTTCAGAAACAAAAAGAAAGTGCCTGTATCAAATACATGAAACTGGAAATGCATGTATACACACACGTACTATAACTGTTATAAAGGAACTGCATAAAATAAATGACTTTGGGTATGTAAACATACACTTAAGTGTCTAGATTACACATATTTTAGTTCTAGGATTCATTTTAAAGTTAAACTGAAATATAAAAATAATTTAATATTACTCATATTATTTAAAACATTTTTATAGGTCATTTTCTGTAAGATTATAAATAAAATTTTAAGGTATTTAGAGATCATTAAAAAAATATTAGGTAGATTAAGGGTCTCTGTTCTTTCTTTTTTTTCTGGTAATGTGGAAGGACAGTTAAATGTACATGGTAAATCAAAATCTTCTGTTCTCAAAAAAAAAAAAAAATGACTTCAGTTTGACTGGATTACTTTGCCTGGCTTTTCCTAAAAGGCATTCTGGTATAAGAACTTTTCATATGTCTAGGAAGCTATTTCCCTAAGAAAAGGTTCTAGTCTTCTATTTCAAAAAAAAAAAAAGAAAGAAAGAAAAACGTATGTTTTTTGTTGTTTGTTCTTTTTGATGCAGTCAGGTGTAGATATACATAGATTTATCTAAACCTTACCACTACTCTACTCTTACCATTTAAGTGTTTCATAATCTAGACTTATTTTCTGATCCGTCATGGTCATTTTTTCCTCAACTCTTGATTGTACTTAAAAACTCTTTGGAACATTAAGGTGATATAGATCAGCAAGCTCAGCAAAGCTTCATCAAAATATTTATCAAAACAACTGGCCAACTTTTTTGGCAATAATGTCAGAGAAGCCTGTAATTCAGTGGCCAAAGAAAAGCTCTGAAATTAAAACCTCGATTTGTCTACCCACTCTGTAACTTCCTGGCTGTGTGACTTTACATAAATCGTTTAATATTTCTCACCTAAATCTCTAAAAATCCATATCTATTAAAAGAAAAAATTAATAGAACTTTTGATCTCATAGTGTTTTTTGAGAGAAGGCATGGAAAGAGATTAGCAAAGACCATGGCAGATAGTGAGCTTTCAATAAAAGATAGTTGCGGTTATTTTAACACTAAGATTAAATTATGAGCAAGAAGCAGTTATTCAAATAGACATCAAAATAGAATAATTTCTGGTTCTCTCTGCTTTTTCTGTTTACTTTATTATAATTTCTCCTGAAATTTTGTAGGATTCATTTCTATTTTAACATTCTTCTACTGCATTCTGCTCTCCTATGGGTTTTTACCCAAGAGAAGGAGAAGATACTGGTTTAAAAGAGCAAATAGCAAACTTACTGCCTTGCTGTTCTATTTTCAGCACTAGCTCTCAGCAATCCCTTGTCTTTATTTAATATTTATTATATGTAGTGTTATATACTGCCTTTTAAGAGCACTTCAATAAAACCAAGTATATATATAAACAGGTGAATACCAAAATCTAATATAAGTATCATTTTATGTCTTATCAGTTTTATTAAATGATACATGTTTATTTTGCGAACTTTAGAAGCATAACAAAAAGTAGAACATGCAAATCTGTGAATCACTCTTATTATCCAGAGTAAATCAATACTAACATTTTTCAGTATTTACTATTTTGTTTTTTTTTAATTTTTATTTTTTGTTTGTAATTACTATCATTTATTAAACGGCATTGTCTATGTAGTTTAGCCTGGTTTAACTTGGGTACCATTCCTTAGGAGAAAATATTTTTGAGAAAGGTAGATTTTGACCAAAACAACTAGTCATAGATTTTTAGGGATTTTAAAAATTAAAGAGATAGCTTGCTTTTTGTGATACTGTCCCCTTTTATGGTTGAGACAACTGAAGGACCAAGAGATTAAAAAGATTATCTAAGTCAATACATATAGAAAAGACAGTTGTGAGTAACAAACAGAAAACAAACAAACAAACAAAAAACCCTAAAAGCTCTAAATCTTGATTTTTTTAGTTTTCCCTCCACTACTATTAAGTTTTGGGGAAGGGAGGTAGGAAGAGGGGTAG
>NW_007734800.1:15922-24978 GCF_000696425.1 Galeopterus variegatus
ATTTTTTTTAATCTGTTGCTGGAATTGCTCTGCCTCAGCTTTACTAAATATACCCAAATTGTTATCCACAGCTATTGTACCGATTCTCCACTTTTGAACCTGCTGGAATAGTGTCGCGAGTTTTTTCCATCACTACTGTATTAGTGGCTTTTCTGTTGCTTATAACAGAATACCTGAAACTGGGTAATTTATATGGGAAATAAATGTATTTCTTACAGTTTGGGAGGCTGGGAAGTCCAAGGACGAGGGAGTGCACCTGGCGAGGGCCTTCTTGATGGAAACTCTCTGCAGTGTCCTGAGGCTGCACAGGGCATCTTGAAGAAGAAAGAAGGCCAAACAAACCACCAGTAATCTGATTAATTTGTCAAGGAAATGGAAACATCAGTGCCACAATTTTAATGAGCTGAATTCTGCCAACAACCAGAGAGCTTAGGAAAGGAATCTGAGTCCAAGAGGAGAGGTACAGCCCTGGCCAATATGTTGGTTTTATCCAAGTGATACCTTAAGCAGAGAATCAATCACCCCAGGAGGACGTTTATTCGACAGAACTGTGAGATAATAAATGGGTGTTTTTAAGCCACTGCATATATGGTAATTTGTTATAGCAGCAATAAGTACCATATACAGTGACTGGTGCCATCATTCAGCTATGCTGGAGCATCTGCAACACTCACCTTTTTAGGCCAGTGAGTTTTTTCCATCACTACTGTATTAGTGGCTTTTCTGTTGCTTATAACAGAATACCTGAAACTGGGTAATTTATATGGGAAATAAATGTATTTCTTACAGTTTGGGAGGCTGGGAAGTCCAAGGACGAGGGAGTGCACCTGGCGAGGGCCTTCTTGATGGAAACTCTCTGCAGTGTCCTGAGGCTGCACAGGGCACTGCATGTTGAGAGGGCTAAGCATGCTAATGTGGTTTCTTCCTCTCCTTATAAAGTCAGTCTACTCCCATGAAAACCCATTAATCAATTAACCCATTAATATATGAATAAATTTACTCATTCATTAGGGTACAGCCCTCATGATCCAATCACCTCTTAAAAGCCTCACAATTCAAATATCATATTGGTGATTAAGCTTCAATATGAGCTTTGGAGGGAAAAAAACATTAAATTGGTCTCAAAGTGACTTGATGGTTTTGATTTCTTTTTGGTTAATAAATAAATAATATGTTATGAGTGAGTAAGAAATAGAAGTTATAAGGTCTGATTCGAGGCCTGCCTTTGCCTTGCTTCAGTTTGTAAACTCACTCAAATCAGGAGCCGTTCTGGGCCACTGTTGCATGTCCAGGACACAATGAAAAGTCCCTCTAATTTTTATGCCATTGTTAAGGTGCTATGATTCTATGAAATATTTACAGAGCTCCTTGCATATACTAAATTATTTCTTAATAGCTTTAAAAAATAAAGAAGTTTAAGACACAGAGCCAGCCTCTAAATAGCTTATTGACTTGAAATAACCTGAATAAACACATGAAAATGCCTAATGGGTGACATGAAAACATAAAATCAATTTCTGTAATGTGTGTTTCAGAATTCAAAGACTATTTTATTCCTTAAGAAAGTATATCACTGTTGTGTTTTATTGGCCCTTGACTTGAAAAGCTGGGCACGGGCTGGCCAGTTAGCTCAGTTGGTCAGAGCATAGTGTTGTAACACCAAGGTTATGGGTTCAGATCCCCATACAAGCCAGCCACCAAAAAGAAAAAGAAAAAAAAAAAAAAAAAAAAAAAAAAAAAAAAAGAGTGAAAAGCTGGGCATAAGCCAGTTCTGAAATGAGTAAAAATGGTATTCATTTGAAATCTATAAATATTAATGAATTCTTAAGTGCTGGGCAACACGAGAAGATCAAGAATAAGGGAGACAAACTCTGAATCATTATGGGGTAGACACATATGCACACTAATGACTGTAATACTACTACTAATATTAATGTTAATAACAAAAACTTCCCTTTATTGAGAGCAATTTATGTATCAAATTTTTCACATATTTTATCATTTAATCCTTATAATAAGGTGCCATCACTATTCCTGTTTTACAGATAGCCACAGTCCACCAATAATCTGAAAAATTTGCCCAAAGTCGTATATATAGAAAACAGTGGGAAAATGATTTATACCTAGAGATCCTAACTTCAGAACCATGCAGAAACAAGCCATTGTCCTATAGCTGCCTCTATTTTTACCTAAGAAACATAAGTCAAGTATGTCCAACTATCTACTTACTATATCTGCTTGGATACAAGAAGTCACATCAAACATAATTTTTCCAAAACAAAATGCATGATTTTATACTCAAACGGAGCCCTCCTTTAATGATTCCTATTCATGGGGATGGTATTTTCATCTGGTCAGCTGCAAAAACCAGAAACCACTTAAATTAATTTTAAGTAAATCATTCTTTCTACTTCATCTCTCACAAAACTCAATTCCAATCCATCATCCCGTGTATTGTTCCTGTCTTCTAAATAGCTCACATTCACTCACTGTCTTAGTCTCTACAAGCACTGACTCACTACACACCATAATTATCTCTTGTGACCCTGGCCTAATATGTACCTCTTTATGACTCATTGCAGTGGCTTCTTGATCCAAATACATTAAAAACTGAGATCTTTAAGATTGATCAAGGCCTCAAATTATGTACTTACTCTCTTTACTCCTATGTCCACCCCAAAATAAAAGAGTAAACATAATTTTTTTAAATTAGAATATTCACCTTTTCTTATTCGCTAAGATCCTAAAATTTTGAGGAACCATCACTGTTATACTTTCAAACAATCTCTTCTCCCTCTTTCTCTTGATTATCCACCTGCTTTGTATCAGTTCATTCCTCTTTTCTCCACCAACCTCTCCTACATCATACATTTGAACATGTCTTATGCAGCTTCTTTAGGGGATATCCTATTCTTATCATCCTAACTGCTTTTCTCACTAAAGTAAAAACAAGGGGTACATCTGGGGTGGGCAAAACTGGGGTCCAGTAGTTAAGTAGGCCACATGGAAATGTTCTGTTCTGGAGAGTTGTAATTGAAGTCTTTAAGTGTAGTGCTGACAGTGAAAATGGTAAGAGGAGGAATGATTTTAGCATAAGAAAATAGTAATAGGATCTTCTTTTCAATTTTTTGTATGTGTATCTTGGCTTCCAATCAAGGCAGTAAGCACTGAGAAAGTAACGACTATATGCATTAGATGCAAATTTAGTTGTCAGAAGGAAGGCAAATACTAAACCCTGCTCAATTTCAGATCCCCTCTTCTTACTGTAAGGTTGCAAGCACTGAAATTCTTTTTGACTTAAATCTACCTAATATCGCTAAAGAGAAGTGTAATACTGTACACAGCTAAATCTTCAGTTTTTAAAGATGCATTGAGAAGAAGAGTTGACATTTTAATATATAAATTAGAAGTTCTTGTCAGAGAACTTTATGCCTTCACAGCCAGAAGGACTACCAATCTCTACAATGTATCTATGCTTTGATAATCTTTTTTATTCACTCATACATAGTAGAGCCATTAGCATGAGAAAAAATGAAAATGTGATATATGTCTAATTTTAAAATGGCTGTAACACCAAAAACATACCAGCATTCCTTGGTTGCTTGGAGATTATAGATTTTCATTTTTAAAATTAATATTATATTCAATTTTTAAAGGATGCTAATTAAAAAACCCATTAAAAAGGAGACAATTTGCATTTGAACAAGAAAATCTCATTCCTCAAAGATAAAGGTTAGTTTTCTGAGAGCAAAGCAAAGTGTTACGAACTTGCCTTGCTGCCTTTTATTGAATATTTTTGCACCCCTAGGAAATCAAGGGGAAAAATCTCAGTTACTTTATTTCCTTCAGCTTTGTGCAGAACTGAATCATCACTTTCTTTGCTGGTAGCTAAAACTCCCAGTGCTACTGTTTTTATACGGATCATAATTCTCACAGGTTAAATGTCTTTTTATTGAGTATCATCATATTTGTGTTGGACCATGTAAACACAAAGTTAATTTCTGCCTGGACAGTAGGATTGAGAACTAAAGAGAATACCAGGAATACCATTACAGGAAAAACAAATATCCATATTCAGTGGAACTTAAATTAGCCCCACATCCTCAATACATAGTCACATGCCAAAACACCACAAGGATAAAAGACAACATTATATTACAAGGGGTGAAGTATTTTGTAAATGAGGATAATTACAATTGAGTCTGTGAAAGTAGTTAGCTATTCAAGTTCACAGGCAAAAAGAAAAAAAAAAAAAAGCAAGAGAGAAATAAACCACTATAATAAAATGCTATGTCAACATATTTTCATGGAAGACACAAAAGGATGTTTGTATGGATTTTATATGATTTTTTGACATAATGAGTAACGTTTTATTTGTTTAATTTGTGGAAATGTAAATAAATTGCTGCATAAAGGAACAATAGTCATGGAATTAGTAATAATACACTTTGTAGAAAGGCGATCTGACATAATTGTTTTCTACATGGTTTTGTTTACTTTTCTTTCCTTTCTTTCAGTAGATTGATTGTCTAATGATAACAGTATTGACTATAAAAGGATATGAAATCCAGATGGAAGGCAATGTAGTTTTTCTACCCCATAAATATTATTTCCTTGTTTCAATTTATCATACCACTTGTATGTCTCAAATGCACAGGCCTTTTTTTAAAAAACAAACAATAATTTTACTGTCACCAGGTTATTTTTCTGGACAATTTCAATAGACAAAACAACGTAAAAGCATTTAGTGGAAGAAAACTTTTAAAATATTTTGTCAGTTAAATGACTTTTAGCAAAATTATTATATGCAATTACATTTTTTGAGGTTGGGCTTATCACAAAGTCATAAAATTACCAAGGCAAAACAATAGGTTTATATTTCACTTAATTCCAAATTTAGAATTCAGGCTTATATCTACAATATGGTTGAAAAAAATCCTTTTTCACTTACGAATGTTGACAGGAAATTGTTCATGGGTCTCTTACACTTCTACACATCTTTGGAAGAGGCACTGATGGCTTTTGTTTCAGACTCTCATTTCAAGAATGTTTATATAGCATAGAGCCTTGGAAGAAAGAGATAACTATGTCTCCTGCCCATTGACAAAGATCAGGCAGGTTTGTAAGCAGCCACCTCGTAAGATGGTTGGTGTCCTAAGCTCAGGACTCCTCAGCTGTGGCACAAAGCCACCGTATTCTCAACATGCACCTGGGCTGCTTTGCATCACGCATTTAGCATGTGGGGGACAAGAATAACTAACGTGAACATGAAATGCATACTGACTGCTGTGTCATGCATGACCAAGTTCTTTGCATCTGATCTAGGACCAGCATCTATGAAACTGTGGCAGGCTCACTTGTTAATTTGCTGTTAGCATAAAAGGTAAAATCTCAGACACGCCACAATTCTTGATAATTAACAGTAAGTTTTTGTCTATAATGACCTCTATTATTGTAAATAAAATATGAATTATATACAAAGTCATATAAACATTTGAGGGGACATCATTGTCTTGGACTGTTTTCTGTCATTTATAACAGCATATCTAAAACTGGGTTATTTACAAAGAAATAGAATTTATCTCTGACAGTTTTGGAGGCGGGAAGTCCAAGATTAAGGGGGCACATCTGGTGAAGGTCTTCTGCCTTGTGGGGGCTCTCTGCGGAGTCCCAAGGTGGCACAGGGCAGTTTCATTTGAGATATCTCAGGTTTGAGATGTTTATTAGAAACAGAAATAATTGATTTTTTTATTGCCTTATTTAAAAACTTTGAAAAGAAAAATGCATCGCCTGCTTTGTGCTAGTGATTCTCATGCAGTAACTAAGTTAGTCCTCATTGCAAACAGGCAAATGAGGTCACATTATTATATTAATTTTACAGATGAGAACATGGATATTTTGAACGTCTAGGTAATCTGGACAAGGTCACCCATGTAATAAGCGGCAGAGTTAGAATCTGAACCCAGTTGTCTTTTATGCCAAAATATAGTGTTTAAACAATAAACTATGTTATTTCTTTTCCTTGATTTCTTCAATGCTTTTAAATTCTCCAATAGTTTTATTTTATCATTGTCTTATTCCCTCAGGACTGAGCCTGCCCTCACCACCTCATTCCACTTTTTTCTGACCTTTGACCTCTTTTTTCATGGATTACACATTTTATTAAATATTATTGGGTGCAAAACTGAGCACAATTTAATTTTCTTTTGTTTCCTGGCATGGATTCTTCAGAAACAGACTTTTTGTTCTCTTTTTTATTGTTATGTTGTTTTCCCTCTCTTGTTCCTTCCATTTATTTATTTGTTTATTTGAGTTGATGTATGACTCCCATACTCTATTGATCTATTTAAACTCATCTTCCCCTGGGTGTGATCTTTACATGGGTGTAGTTTTATATAGTCCTGCTCTTTGAATGTGTGGGGCATTCTTTTTTAAATTTTTTTTATTTATTATTAGCATATTCATTGTTACAAATTGTGATATTTATTTATGCCCTTTGCCCAACCTATCACTTCCCAAATCCCTCTCCTTCCCCCTCCATCTCTAGTATCCTTTGGTTTGTTCTCTCCTTCTGAAAGTTCAATGTATTGTCATGGTCTTTTCTTTCTTTTTTTCCTTCATTCCTTCATACTTCCTTCCCTCCCTGCTTTCCTTCTGGGGCATTCCTTTTTATTTTCCACCTTATCAATCTAGGATTGGATGAGTATTCTCTTAAGAAAACATGCCTGAGATATTTACATAGCTCTTCAGCTAAGATAGTTTTTAAGATGTGGCCCTGTAGTGTCACCAGTTACAATTTTGCTACTGTATACTTTCTCTTCAAATTGAAAAAAAAAAAAAAAAAAAAAAAAAAAAAAAAAAAAGAAAAAGCAATCAAAGAAAGAAAGGAAGAAAAAGTACATTATAGAGGATGTCTGTTCCTTTGTAAGATTGCTTCTGTCCTTACTTCAAGTAAGTGAGTTCCTTTCTTTTAAGATTGTTGTATTTTCTAGATTTGGGATTTGATATAGCCACACTGTTTTTTGCTTAGTTTAGTTTAATTTAGTTTTTTCAAATGGCTCAGTCTTTGCTTTGCTGGTCTTATGTAGTCCTGGCTGAGTCACTGGCTCTGCTTAGGTGTTTACTCCATTTGTACTACCAGCCTCTGCAAGGAAAGGCAAGGCAGCAGCGCTGGCCTGGACCTGAGGCTGCTGCGCATTCATGTGGAGGAGCTGAGTTCCGAGTATACTGTTCCCAGTCTTCCCCAGGTAGCCTGCATGCCCTGTCTCCATCCTCAGTTTAAGACCATCACGGAGATTTTTTGGATGTTCTTCTTACTTTCTGCCAAAGTAAAACCCCCTCTGAAAGGAGAAACCCTGCAGTGACTTTCTGACTCTTGATTTATTTTAATCCAAAAAATATGCACTCTCTGGTTGATACTTCTGAGTGAAATTTGGGGTGAGAACTTGAAACCTTTGCTAGTTTCAGCTTGCACTTCATTTAAAACAGACAAGCAATAATAATAATAATAATAATAATAATAATAATAATAATAATAATAATAGGGTTTTTTTAAAACAAATTCTACAAAATGTTTTAATGTTATCAATTTTTTCAATATTCACTTTTTTATGTAAAACATACCAATGGTTTTAATAAAGTTTATGTGGAAATAAAGAATGTATAGATCTGAGTGTATGAAAGTACACATTTACTTACCTATCTTAAAATGATGGATTTTATTCTCCAAAGACTCCAAGTTGCTCCTTAGTGCTAAGTGAAGCACTTAGGAAAAATGCACTCAAGCATTCAGATCATAGAATGCCAGATTATTGTAAAAGCAACCTGAAGCCATCAGCTCTCTAAGTGGCCCTTCTGTCCTGTGCAGACACAAAAACTAATGTGCTCTACTGTGTGCCTCACATTTTACTATTAGATATTGTAAAGCACTAAGAAAAAGCTACTGGCTGCTTCCCATCTTTCTTTGGTTTGAGATGAAAAGAATGACCAAAATTCTATATGTGTCATGAGAGGCATGAGCATACATCTCTCAAAGTTGTGAAAGTTGAGTTATGAAATCATCAGCTTAACTTACATGTAGAAGGGATTGTATATATTTTGAGTAAAATATAAAAAGCAGTGAATATCAAGAAATGTTTAGCAATTTCACATTCTTTGCTATAATTTGTTGTATATATCTGATGCATTTCTAGAATGTACTCTATTCATAAAGTAGGCAATTACTCCATCCCTGAATACAGTTGCAGTCTCTTATTTCTTCAGCCTCACCCACATCTCCATCCCAGCCACTTGCAGAAGCAGCAGCTGCAGCAAAAAGACTGGTTACAGGCTTTGCAAGCTCCAAACTGCTCATCATCAAGATCTTAAAAGGATGACCATTTCCCTTTATTATCCCCAGTGCCATATAAAAAAGCTGTTACACAGGTTGCCTAATGTTTCCTACACGTTGATTCACTCTAGTGTTAAAAGATGTGCCGAGGGCAAAACAAAAGTCATCAAACAAAGAATAAACAGAGAACATGTGTTAAAAGACAGACTTATAGCTAAATTTACAGAGAATGATAAAAATTCTCAAAATGTGTGTGGGAGGAGGAGGGGGTATTGCATATTCATGGCATGCCGTAGAAATCATTTTTAAGCATATTGAAAACAACTACATTGTGCTTTTTCAAATAAGCCCATGTAAAGGAGAAGCAACAAGAAGGAATAAAGATGTTAAAAATAAAAGACAGAGGAAAGTAGGTAAAAAGAAAAAAAAAATAAATAGAAAAGAGTATGTCAAGAGAAATAGTCTCAAATACAAGAATCCAAAGGATGACTAATATATTTTGAACCATAGAACATTAACCAAAATCTTATTTTTCTTCTCCTGAGGACCTTGAAGGTGAGTAATATCTGCATCTTTTGCACTACACTCTAAAAAAATCAAATTATTTTATATATTTTCAGAATTCACAATTCTGCAAAAGAACCTCAGAACTGGTAAAGTTTAGGTTATCTGAAGTTGATGTCATGTGCATTTAGGGTGTGCTATCATCTTCCCACAGCATAAAAGG
>NW_007734800.1:26069-27106 GCF_000696425.1 Galeopterus variegatus
GATCAAACTCGGTAAGATAATTCACCTGTTCTTAGATTGACCAAATTCCATAGTGAAGGCACTTTTTATCATTATCATCCAATGAGCAACTATCAGCTAGTTTCTTTCTCTTTTTTCTACCTACTCATAAAACATAAACTTATTTTTGTTGAATGTATTATTTTATACACTTAAAATTATCTCATATTTCACACAAATGACAAAAAGAAAAAAGTTATTCAGTTATTTTAAGACATGATCTCTCAGGATATATATCCTATTATAAATACATCTAACATAAACATAAATGTAGTATTATGATAAAAGAGAAATAACATAAATGGAACAAAACAGTTTTTGTTGTTGTTGTTGTTGTTTTGTTTTGTTTTAAGCTGTTTCTCTAAGACATTTTCACACAAAGGAATTTTCTCCACTTCTCTTTCACTAAGAAGGACAGTCTTCAAAATTTACTGGAGGCATTAATATTGACCAATAAATAATACTTTTGACAAAAGCAGTCTGATGCTAGTTTTCACTTATTTCTCAAGTTACTTTTCTAAATGATATTCTAGTGAGCCAGAATATGCACATTTGCTCACCATTTATCTAACAAATATTTGCTGAGCATTCTCTCTTTGTAAAGGGTGGGTGTAAATCCACAGTGGGGTGAATTTAAGATACATGATGCATAATTTGTGTCAAGTTATTAGCATCTGGAAGAGATAGCAACTTATGCACAGATGACTAGAATGTAAGTCGCTAAGTGACAGGTGACAAAACTTTAACTTGCAACATTTTCTCTTTGGGAAGATGAGGAATAAAAACTTCCAACTGGAGGAGCAGAGATTTACATGAACAAAGTTCTATGAAGGATGAGTCAGATGTATATAAGGCAAAGCTGGAAAAGACAAAATAAGATAAGGCAGTATATTAAAGTGAGAAGGGTAAAGGTTTCCTATGTACAGACTGGTCTGATATTATTACTTGTGTGATCATAGCAAGCTATGTAATATCTCTGAGCTTCCCTATCTTCTTCTGCAAAATGGGCATAACGATTC
>NW_007734800.1:28199-30565 GCF_000696425.1 Galeopterus variegatus
ATGATAGATCCAACGAAAAAGGAGTTAAAGAATATGCTGATGTTTGAACTTGAAGAACAGGGTGTCATGTTTAAAGAAGATATGGGAAGTTAAATTTGAAATATGATGAGTTTGAGGTAGGAGATTAAGATAACACTTTTTATCAGTTGGATTCGAGAAAATATTGGAGATAAATATATAGAAATAATTAGTCCAGAAGTATTTAAAAGAACATGAGAAAGAAGGGATTAAAATACTCTGTAGAATCCTGGATTCAGGGAGAAGTTCAAAAAGACAAACAAAAAGATCGTGGAAAGACAATAGGAGATATAAGAGGGAACCAGAAATCTTAAGTCAGGAGTAGAGAGTGTTCTGAGAAACACATGCACCCCAAAGAGGCAACTAAAAAATCACTGGAGACACTGGCTTATAGCTCCTTTTTTTTTCTTTTAAGCTTCAATGAGAGTGGTTATGACATTAGAATGCAAGAGATGGGTGAATCGTGGAAATAGAAGCAATAAATGTCAACTATTATTTTATTAATTTGCATAGAAGAAGCAAAGTAGGAAAAGAGCTTAAAAATAAAGCTTTTGTTTATTTTCATTTTTTAATCAGAGGAAAAATGTGGGCATGTTAAAAAACCTGAGTATAAAAAAAGAATGAGAGGGGAAATTGAAATAGACTTATTATAAAACCTGGATTCCTCCAGACAACTCTGAGGTTTAGTAATTTCATCTATAAATATAAGATAAATATATATATATATATATAAATATATATATATATAAATGTATATATATGAATATATATAGTATGTTTGGCTATAACATTTTATTGTACAGTAAATTAATGGAAAAAGTTAGAGTACATGATTTTTGAAAAATCAATTTATAACTCATATACAATGAACTTTATATTTAATTATACAGTTTGATGGATTTTGACAGCCATTTATCTCCTGCTAACTATCTCAACAAATAAGATACAAAATATTTCACCACCCAAAAGAAAAATTCTTCTCATGCCTTAATCATCTCAACCCCTGACCACAGGCAACCCTGACCTAGGTTCTGCTACTATGGATAAGATTTATTTTTTCTAAATTTTGCATAAATGTTATTATAAATATGTATTATTTTGTTTCTGGCTTCTTTATCTCAGCATAATGTTTTGAAAATTTATCGTTACCATTGAGTGCCTCAGTGGATAAGTTCCTTATGATTGTTGAGTATATTTCATTTCAGGAATTATATTCATTCAATTTATCCATTTCATTCAATTTATCCATTCAACTTTGGATGGATATTTGGGGTATTTTCAGTTTGGGGCTAATATTAATAAAGCTGCTATGAACATTCAACTGTGTCTCTGTGTAGCTATGTTTAAATTCTATATAAAAATTCAAGTCACTATCTCTTAAAAAACTGGAAAGTAGGCATCTGGAATTCAGCATTGGCTACCACGTGTATTAATTTTCCAATTTATTAGGTACCACTGCCATAGATTACAAAATGCTTCTTCACCAATTAGTAATGCACATAGGCCCTCCAGACATTTAATTGTGTGTCCCTGACTATAGTTCTAACCCATCTTGGGTCAACAGTCACTGGCATAGGATAGACTAATTTTGTCTATTAGTGTCAGCAATTCATGTCCTGCATGCCTGTCTAAAAATGATCATAGAGGTTTAGAACTGGAATGGCAAAGTTCCTCCCCTGAGTGATAAATGGCCCTACTCCTACTATTCTAGGTCACCTGGTTCCTTGACAAAACAGGAGAAATTTCCAGGGTCTGGCTCTTTCCTCTCATCCTTGTGAATACTCGGTAGGCAAATATCATTTGCAAGGAACTCTTCCCAGGGAGAAAGTGGAAGGATTTTTCTCTCTGCTACATGAAACTGAAAGGAACATCCTTAAATTTTCCAGACCTAGAGAGAAGTAAATTCACCCATCGATCCCTTTCAATTTACAGAAATGTTTGGTGAGTGGAGTATCCTGCCTAAGAATTTAATCTTGCCCAAAGTAAAGAAATACTGCAATCTCAAATCCCTGGACAGTTCTCTTCTAGCTGAGGGGATCTGGAGTTCTTTTTTAAAGGCACAGTTATCTGCCCCTTTTTCTTAAGGAGTAATGGATATGATCAAGAGGCAAAAATCTATGGAGAGAAGAACTTAAATTTTTCTTTAAAAAATGTAAAATATATACCTCCATGTATATATTTGCAGTGCCTGCAAATTTTTTTATAGGATATATTGCCTCTACAGACTCCTTTTCTTACAGTTTCAATCCCCTCACCTCTCTCTCTCTCTCTCTCTCTCTCTCTCTTTCTCCCCTTCTCTCTCTCTCTCACATTAGGTAGATAATAGACACAGAAGTAGACCTAGACAT
>NW_007734800.1:30941-40304 GCF_000696425.1 Galeopterus variegatus
TATGATCAAGAGGCAAAAATCTATGGAGAGAAGAACTTAAATTTTTCTTTAAAAAATGTAAGATATATACCTCCATGTATATATTTGCAGTGCCTGCAAATTTTTTTATAGGATATATTGCCTCTACGGACTCCTTTTCTTACAGTTTCAATCCCCTCACCTCTCTCTCTCTCTCTCTCTCTCTCTCTCTCTCTCTCTCTCTCTCTCTCTCTCTTTCTCCCCTTCTCTCTCTCTCTCACATTAGGTAGATAATAGACACAGAAGTAGACCTAGACATAGACACGAGCATAGGCACAGACACAGACATAAATGTACATATACACGTACATATACACACATATTGAAGGGACCCATGGGAAGTGCCACAAAACCCTCGGATTGTTGAGTTGAAGTCCTTGCTTGAGGTATGTGCCACTTTGGTTGGGGGAGGGAAAGAAGAAGGAAGTTCCTCTGGAGGGAGAAGACACAGTTATCTGAAGCTGAAGAGAGAGCAAAGAGTGGGGAGCAGGCCTCAAACAAGAAGCCAAGCCTAGGAACTTGCTGTTGTGTTTACATTGTCTTTCTTTTCGACTCCTGCAACAGTTAGGTTGAGCATCCATAATGCTAAGTTGTTGCTGATTTTGGATTTTTAATTTCCCCTTCAACCAAAGCAGCCTTGTGCAAGAAGTATTGCACATAATTAGGGGAGGAGGAAATAACCAACTCACTAAGGACATCAGGTGGGAGGCAATAGATGGTAGCGGTTTAGACAAATAGTAGTTAAGTTTCAGGCTATTACCAGGTCATGAAAGGAAAGTCTCAAGGTGGGGTTGATGCTTGCAGTCAGATACAAGTACAACAATAAGACAGGGCTTGACCCAGACAAATTTATGTTCTCCTCAGGTACTTTCAAAGAAGGAGACCATTGAAGGGAGAACTGAGCGGCAGGGATTTAGGCTACATACAGTTTTATCCAACCTGGCTACTCCACTTGGGCCCAGGATTCCTTCCGGCTACTAACTGAACCAAATCCAAGTTGTCACTGCTCCACATTGTCATACTCCATGTTTTGCTCAAAGGCTTTCCTTGTGATCAAACATGTTTTGCTTTCGATTATAATACATTTCATTCTAAAACGAAATATTATTTCTAGATATTTAATGTCATTTTATAAATTAAGAAAACTTGGAGATGATTTTATTTGAACACTTTGATGATCATATCAAAAACACAAATTAAAAATTTAGCATACAGTTAGAAATTGATAATACATAAAATAAAACTGTTTTGCAGATTTATTGAAACCTTTTTAATTTTCCTTCTATAAGAAAGAAGTAGGGTTTCTTTAAATTTAATATTTCAGGAGGCGTTTCTTTTATTTTATTTTTTTTTAGTATATTGTAACTAGAAGATATCTGTGTCTTCAAAAGAATTTCAGTGGGTATCTTTGATCATTTAACTTCGCAAGTTTGTCTTTGAGAATATGTCTTAGTCAGACAGTCAAGGGTGATCATTAGCGAAGTCTCCTATCCATACATCCATTTTAAGATGTGACGCACACTTTGCCCTAAATCCAGTTCAGAAATCTGTGGGAAAACTGTAGTACTTCTGACATTTTAAAAACTAGTTAAAAGGAATTGAAGCCTTTGAGGCAGTGGAGATAAAACAGACTCTTATTTGTAATTCAATCCAAATTAAGAATTTTAACTTATAAATTTTAATCTAGTTTTTAACTACCTTATGGACTTTTTACCGGCAAGTTCTAAATAAAATAATAATGTAAAAATCTCATTGCCAGAACAAGGGAAATTTCTGTATTATAAATTGACCTACAAGTTATCCTGTATATAAAATATGGAATTTTATTTGGATAAGTAAAATATGTTTGTATTATGAAAGTTTGTGCATAACTATATACACATATACATAACTAAACTTATACTCTTGCTAATGTTGAAGTAAATAAGTAAAACATGCTAGTATTTATTTAATCAATCTGGTTATTTTAATTCAACATAAAACATTGCTAATTTTCTAAGTAGAGAAATAATCTAATTTTTGACTACTCCACAGGTAAGGTTTTCAGATAGATTTGAAATGGGATAATGGTTGAAGATAAGGAACAATCACTTATTGACTAGTCATGCTAACAATGTGGCAGTTTACATAGGGAAAACCAAGAAAAAAAAAGCAAATAGGATAATTATAGAGAGTTAATATTATCCAAGATCCTTAGCCTCAGGTAATTTTGTGCCTAATTGTGAGAGTCTATAGTTATTTTCCACCAGTTCACCAAGCTGGTGTGACCATCTTGACCTTGTACGACCTTCAGATTCCATGATGTTTAGATGAAGGATTCTACATCACTTTTAATAAGGCAGAGAAAGCAAGTGTGTGTACACACTGCTTTGGAAGGAGAACAAGGCTAAAATCAATGCTGAGAATTCTGCTTGGGCTGGGGGCTATTAGCTTACTATAAACACTGCTGATAGTCAATGGTGTTGACTTCACCAGGCAGGACTCATTCAGAGAACCCTCCCTCTTCCTTCCTGTAATCAAAATTTTTCTAGAATGGGAGGTAAGGTATAGTTGGGGGATCCATCAGAAGAGCTGAGAAGGAGCGTGTGATAGGAACTTTTGTCACTGTTGGAAAATGTGTGGGCTGTGACAATGACGGTAATAGATTCGCTCAGGGAGACAAGTTAGATATACCTTTGATCTTTTTATAACCAGCTAGGTACAAAGAAATTAAGCAGCAGGAAAGGAGGGACAAAATAAAAAAAAGTGTCTTTTCTTCCTCTTCATTCTTACATGTCTTGATTCTTCAGCCTAGAGATTTAAATATTTTTGTAACTATTTTCTTGGGAAACTGTCATCTTACAGTAATTTTGTATGTATTGAATTCCTAAAGCTGTGGACTCTTTATAAAGCTACAGGGTAAATTTATTTCTCTCCGTAATCCCTGTCACTTTCCCTGTCTCCACATAAAAAGCAGGAGATGTAACATTTCATTATTAATTACCACAACAGCAAGCTGACTGTCAGAGTCAAAGCCCGACACTCTCCCCCCACCAAACTGCTGAGCTTTAAGCCATTTACTCATTAAGCTTATGATGATGATGGAGTTTTTAAACCCTGCTGTTTGTAATGGACAGTAGACCTTAAAAATCTGTCATAAATTGCTCAACTGAGGAAATCAAATGGCAAAGAGAGTGAACCAGTGTTAAGAGCAAACAAATAGCCCCATAAAACAAAGTTGTGTCTTTTAACTGAGCTTTTATTTTTACAAAGACTGAGAGGGTAACTCTGAGACTATAAGTCGATGCTGTGGGATTGTTTAACAGAAAGCAGTTATTCACATTAAAGGAGCTGAACACATAGGAAGAAAAAATGAAAATAAAGATGAAAACCAAACCCAACAACAAAAAAAAAGAATTAAGAGCACCCTGGAGTGCTTTTTGTAGTTTGATTTTGTTTTTGTTTTTTAAATAATATGGTACCGGTGGGTAAAAATGACTGAATCCATTTTTAAATGTATGTTTTCTTATGATTTTAAAACTGGAAGCCATAATATGAAAGTATAATTCAATATGAATACAAATCAAGTTAAGGATCCAAGCCTATGAAGGGATTTTCTCTCCCTTTTAATAGGAGATTTTCAAAATGCACATCGATTCTGATATTTTTCATTCATTTATTCAGGAAATATCAATGCATGGGTGTTACAGTTCAGCTTTTTTTCCAAGCACTTTGAAATACAAGGAAGAACTAAACAGAAAAAGTCCTCCCCTGAAGGAGGAAGTGGGATACAAGCAATAGGTATAATAGATAGGTAAATTTTGTTGCATATTTGAGAGAGGTAAGTGATGAAAAAAATAGGAAATGTAGAGCAGGAAAATGGGGGAGGGGAGATATTGGGCTGAAGCAGAGGAGGATGCCCAGCTGGAAGCTAAGAAGTGAGCAAACACATCTGGGAAGCAAGGTGTTGGCAACACAAAACCTGTAGAAGGAAGGGCTTTCCATATGGACAGTGGTCACCCTAAGGAGTCAAATTTACTGAGGAAAGCACAGCTCCCATTCATATTCATCAGAAGCTCTTATCTAAATGAGGAGAGCAGAAGACTGATGAGCTGTGCATGTTCCCATATGAAACAGCTCATTCTAACACGGTCAGGGAGCAAATCATGTCACCACACAACAATTATATCCACTAAGCATCTTCTTAAGGCCTATATTTGGCACCCAAATTACCATTATAAGGAAGGACTCACTCATGTGTCTATTTGTACCCATGCTTATGTCAATCCTCAATTATACAGATGCTCCTTGACTTCCAATAGTGTTTTGTCCTGATAAATCCATCGTAAGTTTAAAATATTCTAAGTTGAAAATGCATTTCATATACCTAACCTATTGAATATCATAGCTTAGCCTTACATGAGCCTACAGTGGGGCAAAATAATCTAACACAAAGCTTATTTTGTAGTGAAGTGTTGAATACCTCATGTAATTAATTTAATACTGTACTGAAAGTAAAAAATAGAATGGTTGTATGTATATTCAAAGTACAGTCTCCATTAAATAGGTATCGCTTTTGTACCATTGTAAAGTTAAAAAATTGTAAGTCCAACCATCATAAGTTGGAGGACAACTGTATATTCAAAATATCAACAACGTATAAAAGGCTAATATGTCTATTTACTATGTGACTTCTGCTTTACTCTTATGAGATTTTATTCCTGCCGTTGTGTTGTCATACTAATCAATTACTTAGAGTTTTAAATCCCAGGAATCTACTGTACCTGGGTAATTTAGCTACAAAGTTAGAGAGGAATAAAAAGTGCTGATAGCATTATGGAAAAGATATAAACAGAAATGGAAGAAAATCTACTATTATGATATAAGCATATCATGTAGGATGTAAAATCTTATCAAAGCAAAAATAAGTGATTCTGGAATTGTATGCAAGGGAACATAAAATGATCAGTAGCAAATCACCAAACATGAACTGATACCACATAAAAAATTGCAAACTTACAAATTATTCTTAAATTTAAGCATCTGTTAGTATTAAAAGTCAATGTCACTATATGAAACTCTCTTTAACCTGACCTTCCAATGTGATTTGCAAAGTGTAGTTTCTAAGAGACTCTTACAACTCAGAACTTGTTTTATAACTTCTAAGAAGTAGTCTTGATGGAAAACACATGCCATTAGAATTTTTAGGCTTTATTTTTTATACTTTGTACATTAACCATCATTCAAGTTTAGTAAATTCTCCATGGTCTAATGTATGTGACTGTGCATGCAAGTTATATTGCAACAGGGTTTTTCCATTGTTCTTTTATAGTTGTAATATGTAAAATATTGATATAATGCTGTACCTTTATACAGATTTTTTGAATCTCTTGGGACTGATATTCTCCCTTCCTCCCTATCTCTGTGCTGCTTTAGGACATTTATTAAATACACTACTGTATATTTCTCAGTAATTAGTAACAACTAGATTCAGTGACTGTTCTCCTTTATTATAAGTTCCTTTTTAATATTTCTGATTTTAATTGTGGAAAATAACCCTGTACATTCATGGATATGTGTTCCTCTAAATCCATTCCATCAATTTTTCAGGAGCAATTTGTATGGTTTAAACTTTACCTAACTATTCTCCTTCAATGATAATTGGTGGCACCTATTTTTAAAGTAAAGTCTATTCTCATACCACTATGTTATTTTTGTAATTTATTGAGAACTCATTGCCAAAACAGGCACACGGGTGCTATAAATAAAGCAGTCTGATAATTGCTTAAACAAAACTGGGCCCCATGGACCAGCAATGAACTCTTATTAAGGTTATGCTAGAGAAGCATCTGTAATTTTTCTAGACAACCTGTTATTCTTCTCTGTATACAGTACTGCACAATGATCATTTTGAAAGATACCAGTAATTTGTTTAAACAAAGAATAAAAGAAACTTGGTCTTTGAGGTACAATCTATTGTTACATATTTAAATTAAAAGAACACAAATAAATGTATGTTGATGGAAAAAAAAATTCACATGGAAGCAATGAGATTTCCACTGTAAAGCTAGAGATATTTAACATTTTAGAAGCTTGCTCTCTTTGCGGCAACTTTTATTTGCTATTTAAATTCAACTTACCCTTCCATGCCCTCTAAAACTAAAAATACTACTCATGGTTTTTTATTGTTTTCATGTACAATTCAAACATGATTTAGTACTTTAGCTTGGCTCAGGATTTAGATTCCAAAGGTTTATTTATAAAATGGCCTGTGTACCTCCTATGCAATGTGAAAGTTTTAGAAATATGAAGAAAAGTAAGAAATCTTGATTATATTTAATTTTATAATATAAAATATGGACAGTTAAAAATTATATTTACAAACCAATTCTGAACTAATAAGTATACACATTAAGTGTTTTTTCTCAGGGTTAGTACAATTTTTGTTGCATTTTATTTTTAAAATTTCCTCTCAAATTGGCTATAACACCGTTTAAAAAAAATTGAACTTGAGAAAATAAAAACTAAATGAAAATAAATGTGTTTCTTTTATAATTAGCCAAAAGTTCTTTAAATTCATTATCTTTGAATTCATTTGAAGTTTCTCTATAGCTAAGCTTAATTTGAACACATCAAATGTATGTTTGAATATGAATAAAATCAAATATGTTTTGGGTCATAGCTGCTAGATCTTAATTTTAACATCATACAGATGAAAGCTGTAATCTAATATTTTGTTTGACTGTCCATTTATTTCTCTCCAAATTTTGACATGTCTAATCTGATCTTATTAATTATAAAATATTATTTATATATATGTAAGCCATATCTATGTATATGGAGATGCTAAACATAAATGCACATTCTTTTAATTGACAACTGTTGTTCATACTTAATATCAATCATAAACTAACATTCTATTAACAAAACAGGCCACTAGATACAGCTTTTCTTCTAATAGTTCAAAGTTTGGTGAAATTTGGTGTAAAGTATTTTTTCCCCCGAATATTACTTCCCTCCATTAAAAAACTGTAATAACTCTGGAGAGCTAATAACACTGTGATTTATTAATTCAATCCTTATGATTTAATACAGTTGTCAAAGAGGTCTTCATATGGAAAAAAAAAAAAAAAACTGTATTTGTCAGTGAATATATGCCCTTTGTAGGTGAGTGTTTATTAGAAGAAAGCCACTACTCTATTGGCAAATTAGCATCATTGGTTAAAAGAGCCCAAGTGCTTAAATTGTAGGAAGTTTGTAGGAAGAGTGTGTGTTGGCAGAACTTCGTGATAAGACATCTGCAGTAGCTGTCTACATTATGCTTCCATTTAGCTGGTGTCATCCCTCTGTCACTTTCATCCATTCCATAATTTGCACGAAAAGAAAGCACACCACAACAACTCTTTGAATTCTGGAAATGTATGGTAAACTGTCACTTTCCCTTTTATAAAGTTGTTTATCTTAGGATTTTACTTGGCACACAATTTCTCAATAGATGTACCCTTCCTTCCAAATGCAACGGAAATCCCATTGATCGATGGGGGCTGCAATGCTTATCAACGTACAAATGGAGATGGCTTAATTACTTAGATGAGCAATTGGCTCAAACCAACAAAGGTTTCCTCCCTTCCTTCCAAATGCAACGGAAATCCCATTGATCGATGGGGGCTGCAATGCTTATCAACATACAAATGGAGATGGCTTAATTACTTAGATGAGCAATTGGCTCAAACCAACAAAGGTTTCCTAAGAAATTACTATTAATATATTTTAAAGTATCCAACTTCTCTGTCTTCCTCCTATCAGCTCATAATATAAGCCAGAGCCATGTGGCTGCATCTAATCGCGTTTGAGCTGGAGAGCCATCCGTTGAAAGCCTGTCTCAGTTCATAGACATGAGCAATTGTAATATTTCAACATTTCCTACTGCCAAGTTGCTAAGCAATAAAACTATCTTGGCATTTTCCTGCCAGTTCATCACGAGGAACTACTTTAGTTTTGCTTGGTCTCTTGATGAAACAAATGGAAGACAGCTGCACCAAACGGCCTTTCAGAAACGTGTTGCCAAACAAATCCCTGGAACTTTCACCCCTCTGCATAGCCAATTGAGGTGACTTGAAGCAGAGAAATCTATGTCACCATAGGAAATCATGTCTCAAATATTAGCTATTAAAATTATACACATATTAGCTCATAAAAATTCTAGCATCACGATCTTGTTCCATATTGCCTTTCTCCAATGTATACGTAAGTGTGACAATTTCTCAGCTAAAGACATATTTTTCATGCTAAAGTCAAATTAAAGTCAAGAATACTTGTAAAACATATGCTAAATTAAATACAGGTTGAGTATCCCTAATCTGAAAATTCGAAATCAGAAATACTCCAATATTTGAAACTTTTTCAGCACCTGTATGATGCCCAAGTTGAAAATTTCTCACCTGCCCTGATGTGACAGGTCACAAAACGTGCAAAACACAGTTTATTCAGCGTCCCTAAGATAAAAAATATTCTCCCTGCCCCATTCAGCTGCAATATATCCTTTTGCATATGCCCAGATTCACCCACAAAATAACACCCAAAAAGGGTAATAAAATGGCATGTGAGTACTTCTAAGCATTTATGTGTAAGTAAGTGCAAGAAAAAAATGATTGTTTATTGGTAGCGTATAAATTCAGAGTCAGGAATTTTGGTGATGCAACATAACCACAGGTTGTCCACATACACCTTTCTTTCTCATGTCTCAGTGTACACAAACTTTGTTTCATGAACAAAAGTATTAAAAATATTGTAGAAAAATACTTTCAGCCTATTTGTATAAGATGCATATGAAATATAAGAGAATTTCATGTTCAGACTTGGGTTTGATTCCCAACAGATCTCATTATGTATATGCAAATATTCCAAAATCAAAAAAATTCCAAATCTGAAACACATCTGGTCCCAAACATTCTGGAGAAGGGATATGCACTCGACCTGTGCATATTTCCACTTAGTATCTATCTATCTTTTGCAAGTTTTGATTATACAAGTAATGCCAAAAGGAATGCCACATGAGTAATTTCAAATAAGAGAGAAACATATAAAGTAAAAAGCATATCAAGTAAAAAGAGAAGTGTATACAGTTCCCCTTTCGCATACATCCAATTCTGTATTATTGTATGTATTTCTTCTGATGCTTCTGTGTGTGTGTGTGTGTGTGTTTGTGTGTGTGTTTTGGGTGCATGTGTGTGTGCATATGTACAAATTAAGAAATTTAGTCTACAATCTTACAGCAAAAATCAAAACATTTCTTAATTATTGTTTTTTATTAATATTGAATCAGATCCTGAGTCTTCAACCTGCCATTATGTAAGCTAAGTTATC
>NW_007734800.1:40984-42688 GCF_000696425.1 Galeopterus variegatus
TGTGTGTGTGTGTGTGTGTGTTTGTGTGTGTGTTTTGGGTGCATGTGTGTGTGCATATGTACAAATTAAGAAATTTAGTCTACAATCTTACAGCAAAAATCAAAACATTTCTTAATTATTGTTTTTTATTAATATTGAATCAGATCCTGAGTCTTCAACCTGCCATTATGTAAGCTAAGTTATCCCCTCTCATCTCAGAGGAGTCAAAAAGTTACAAAACTCTTGATTAGAGCAGAACGTTTTGGGAAAGCCCCTTAGGCTTAGAGCACAAAAGCCACCAAGGAAATGCCCTCTGCACAAACTCACATCATCCTGTGACCTAGGCATCCGCATCATAGTCCTAAACGGACTATAGATTCTCCTGCTTCATAAAGTTTGCAGGTGCTGTGCCCTCAGCCTACCCACCTTACATTCCTGCTCCTTCACTCAGCCAACTCCTATTCACCTTTAATCTCAGCTTGAAAGCACAAAGCTTCTTTATGGAGACCTTCTCTATGAACCCTGATGAAGCTAGGGCCTGTCCCTCTACTGCACAACAGGGCACTTTGCATATCTCCATCATGCTGCTTCTCACGTTTGTGTTGACTGACTCTACGCTTCATTCCTATACTATAGTCTACTCGAGAGCAGGGCACAGTGCTGGACATTTATTCCTTCATCAGACAGATGCTTATTAATCTACCATGGTGAATCAATGTACTAGATTCTGAGGTCAAAGTGATATATTCTCTCTCTTTCACTGTTCTTACATTTGAGACAGAAGTGAACAAAAAGCTACACAGATAATTACTTAATTAGAATGGTGATAAAGTCTATGAAGGGAAAGTATAGCATCCATTTAAGTAGAAGGAGCAAGTTAGTCTGACGACAGGTGTTTAGGAGAGTGTCCCGGAAGAAACCACATTTAAGTGGAGAGCTGAAGAGTGAACAGAACATCATCAAAGGCAGAGGGCCCTTTGCTCCTTAGTGGAACTGGAAAGTTTGGGCAGTAAAAAGCTCAAAGANGATAATTACTTAATTAGAATGGTGATAAAGTCTATGAAGGGAAAGTATAGCATCCATTTAAATAGAAGGAGCAAGTTAGTCTGACGACAGGTGTTTAGGAGAGTGTCCCGGAAGAAGCCACATTTAAGTGGAGAGCTGAAGGGTGAACAGAACATCATCAAAGGGCAGAGGGCCCTTTGCTCCTTAGTGGAACTGGAAAGTTTGGGCAGTAAAAAGCTCAAAGAGCAGTAGGCAATGGACCCATATTTTGGAAGGAGAGGTAGTTTAAGGCCAGGCTGGTCAGTAAGCTTGCTATATTACTAAATATTTTGGTCTTTTCCCTAAGAACATTTAGAAGCCATAATGCAGTATTAAGCAAGGCAGTGATACGAGCAGATCTGTAAAGAAGATGTTGGTAGGTTTGGCTAAGGTCATGAAAACAAAGAGAATAGAATTGAAAAATGTTCTAGAGTTAGAAATGGGAGAACTCAATGACTGAACATGGAAGGTCTGAGTCAAGGAAGGTAAAGGTAAAAAAACAATAAGAAAAGCAATAGGTAGATCTCATATAGCACTTGGTAGGTACCAATCATTATTTCAGTTTTTCACACTTATAATTAGTTCATTTCATCTCACAGTAACTAGATGAAGCAGGTACTATTATTACTCCAACATCGTAGATGAAGAAAGTGAAGCATCAGTAACTTGTCCAAAGTCACA
>NW_007734800.1:43647-45631 GCF_000696425.1 Galeopterus variegatus
AGGGTTGCAATCCGTTGCCGGACACGGAAAAAGACAAAAGACAAAAAAAAAAAAAGAAAGAAAGAAAGCTCTACACTGAGGAGAGGACAGGGTACTGGCACAGGATTTTAAGAAGGAATTGTCAGAGGAATTGGAGAAAAGCAATGGAATTGTGCTGTCACAAGAACCAAAGGAAGACCTTTGTCAGGGAGAGTGCAGTCAAGTGGTACATTGTAGGTTCTCAGAATGTTTACTGACCTACTGATTATTCATTAGGATATTACTCTCACATCTATATATTTTTACCAATGACCTCTGACCACTTCTATCCATGCATAAATCTGTGATTTTAACCTACAAAAGTTAGTCCTTTTACCTACACAAGTGAAGTGCAAATTTTAGAATATAATAAGTTATTTCCCCTAGATACATAAAATGTTCTTTTCTTCAGTCATCCATCCACTAAGAAGTTTAGAAACATAATTAATTTGAAAGATCTGAAAAGCTGTAAATCTTGGAAGTCATATCTATTGGTTCAAGTCTGACAGATTTTCAGAAAATAAGCAGATTTGAGTTACTGTCAATTTTATACTTGAAACAACCATTAATTTACATTACTGCCAGCTTGAACCATTTAAATTAACATGCTACTGATCATAACAGCATTAGTTACAATTTCATACACAAGTACAATGGAGACACACAGATATGAATTTGTATATAAAATTGTATATAAAATTTTATGCCAAATATAAATAAATACCTTGCAATTTTATTGAAATTGAATTATATTTACCAACATTAAAGAACATACAACTGCCTGATACAGACAACTATATTAGTCTGCTTCTGTTCCTTACACCAAAATATCTGAACCTGGGTAATTTATAAATAAGAGAAATTTATTTCTTACAGTTTCAGAGGCTGGGAAGTCCAAAGTCCAGGGAACACATATAGTGAGGCTTCCTTCTACAGTAACACAGGGTGTCAAATTACGAGAACGAGTTGAGCAAGAGACAGCCAGCTTTCTCACTCGCTTTCCCTAAAAAGCCATCAGAACCCCATCCATGACCACCCATAAAACCATGAATGGGTTAATCCATTCTTGAGGATAGGTCCTCACAACCCAATCATCTCTCAAAGACCCCACCTTTCAATTACCATAATTGGATTTCCCACTCTCTTCACAATGTTATAATGGAGATCAAGTTTCAAATACATGAACTTTTGGGGGAAATATTTGACCCATAGCACCAACTCATGAGATTGTAAGTTATTTTCAGAAAGTATCTTCTTTTTATTTATTTATTTATCTATTTTTATTTTTATTTTTTTATTGGTTATGAATATTCATTAGATACAAAGCTGATTGTCACCCTTTGTGCCCAAGATGTGAGGGCCAGATTCATACTGGCAGCATCTCAAACAGCACCTAGACTTACATGGAGTGACACAGAGTTGCTTCTCAGCTTACATTCACTTAACTTTGAATGCATACATGCACACATGGATCAATGAACAAATAATTTGTGATATAAACTAAAGAGTTTTGGAGAAATTGTACTAAAATATTTTACATGATTATTGAAATATCTTTGAAAAACAGCATTAAGTAACATTTTACTTAGATTCCTAGAAAAATTAATTACAAGACCAGATGAGAAAAAGAAATATCTTAATAATTTACATAGGCTATTTTCTTATATAATATCCAGTAAGTTTCATAAAAGATAGAGAAATACTATTATTTTTTCTTCTTCTTCAGTTATCCACTTTACTCTGCATAATAATTTTATCTCTTTCTTCAAGGTCATTCTCAAAAATTTTTAAACAATTCTTAGTTTTCTCTGATATTTTTTAAAAATTCATTGAACCCATTCACCATTTCTAATTCAATAATCAATTAATCAGCAAACTGTTGACTTTTCTTTAAAACATATGGGACTCCTTTTCATCCCATTTCACATTCCATGTTGGGAAATCTTCTATCTTCTCTTACCTGAAT
>NW_007734800.1:46132-50535 GCF_000696425.1 Galeopterus variegatus
TAAAAATTCATTGAACCCATTCACCATTTCTAATTCAATAATCAATTAATCAGCAAACTGTTGACTTTTCTTTAAAACATATGGAACTCCTTTTCATCCCATTTCACATTCCATGTTGGGAAATCTTCTATCTTCTCTTACCTGAATTACTGCTGTAGCCTCCTGAATTGTCTGCTCTTGCTCCTACAGTCATTTCTTCCCACTGCAGCCAGAGATTATTTAAAATGTCAATCAAATTATGTCTGCCTGCTTACTACCTTTCATTGGCATCCCATCACACTTAGAATCAAATTCAGCTCTTCACATTGACCTAAGGAATATAATCCAGCTCTCTGGCTCTTGTACTCTATTTCTGCAGACCTCATTTTTTTTTTTTTCTTTTTTAACAGCTCAAGCTCATCTGTGACTCACAACAATGACTTTACTCTGCCTTCTACCAGAAAAACCCCCTCTCCGATCAATTTATTTAGGCTTCTGCTTAAATACCCTCTTTAATGAAACCTTGCCACACATCTGTCTTGCTTTTGCTTTCTTCATACCTTTTATCAGCATTTACTGTAACACTTTATCTATTTTCCTTCCTTTCTTCCTTCTTTCTTTCTCTCTCTTGCTGGAAAGCAAGTTACTCGAAATCAGGCTCTTTGTTTCTTATTGTTGTATGCATGCCAACAATGAATGAATGAGTCACTGAAGACTTCTGAATGCCCTATCTTGTGACTGTCCTTAGTAGTATTTTCCAGTTCAAGAAATGGCAATGTTTTCACATTTCAAGCTAAAAAATTTGGAATTTTTTACAAAATGAAATAAAAAATTAAAAACAGAAATTGTCTTATAATAATTCAAATGGAAATTATTTTTTATCTTGTCTTATTGTGTATGCATTGAGTATCAATTGAAATTATTGTTATTCATGTTCCATGCAATTTACATTTTGTGTAATTTTTAAATACTATTTGGCTAAATAGAATATATATTCATTAGAATCACACTAAATTATGGTAAATTTGTAGAATTTAACTGAATTTCAAGATGTGGAGACTATGTTTATATTCTACAAAAAGGAACAGAATCCTAGAGCTTGATTGAAGCAGAGGAATTCCTCATTATTTTAGAGAGAAAGGCACCAAAATTCTCAGCAGTTGAATTACTTGTCAAAGAGGTAATGGATTCTGGAGACATGTTGACTTGAGTCCAGTTTTCTTCAACCACATGTCAAGAGAATTGCATTTTGTGAGAAAATGGCTATTGCCATTTGTGATAAAATTATATATATCAATTAGGTAAGATTAATTGTGTAGATATGTGCTGTGGATTAATTGAATTGTGCCCTGCAAGGTTCATTTATTGGAAGTTTAATCCCCACTGTAACTGTTGAGGGTGGGAAATCCTATTATGGTAACTGAAAGGTGGAGCCATGATGAGGTGATTAGATTGTAGGACCATTCCCTAGTGAATGGATTAAAAATGGTGGTTGGGGCATGGTTCTGAGGGCTTTAAAAGTAGAGCACACGAGAGGTTAATCTCTCTCTGCTCTCTCTGCTTCCACCATCACACAATCTGAGGGGTCACTGCCGCCACCACCAGATGTGTTCCTTGGACTGTGGATTTCCCACCCTCAGAAACTGTAACTTATAAATTTCATTTTTTCATAAATCACCCAGTTCTATCTATTTGTTATAAGGAACAGAAATGGACTAATACAGTATGTGTGCACTTACAATATATAAAATTAAATTATTATGATTTATTCAAGGCCATAGTTATGAGGTGTGTTAGGACACTTCTGTTGCTTAGAACATAATACCTGGAATGGGGTAATTTATAAGAAAGCAAAATTTATTGCTTGCAGTTTCAGTGACTTCAGTCATGGCAGGATATCACATTGCAAAATGGAAGAGCAGAGAGGGATTAACTTCTCATGTGCTGTTTTTTTAAAGCCCTCAGAACTACGTCCCTGACCACCATTGCTAATCCATTCACTATGGCATGAGAATCACCTCTTAAATCTACAATATATCACATTGCAAAATGGAAGAGCAGAGAGGGATTAACTTCTCATGTGCTGTTTTTTTAAAGCCCTCAGAACTACATCCCTGACCACCATTGCTAATCCATTCACTATGGCATGAGAATCACCTCTTAAATCTACAATCTAATCACCTCTTCAAGGCCCCACCTTTATAATTATCATAATAGAACTTCCCACCCTCAATGGTTACAGAGGGAATTACGCTTCTAATATATAGACTTTGGGGGACACAATTCAATCAACCCACAGCATGAGGGGATCTAAAATTCTATTGCACGCCACCTTTTTATGAATTCTCTGTTCTTTCCATTACATTTGTCAACTTGTTTATGAAAGAGATTCACATTATTAACAAAAAACACAGTGAAAGTGATGGTATGGCAGGATGCTGCCTTGATCCTGAATTCACACTGACTCCAAACAACTTAAACTCTAAAGCAGGTTTCCCCATTGTGATGCTCTTGCCCAAGACATATTGTTAGAAATCCCTATTCTCTAACTCTTCCAAAGAATAAACACACTGTACATCCAGTCTATATATCCATTTCTTAATCCATTTATATAAGGATAAAAAGAAAGGAAGGAGGAGAGGATAATGAAGGGTGATGGTAAAATGAAAAGAAGACTATACATTCAACTACTTCATTTCTAAAATTGTACAAACTATGGCAGAAGACACTTTGTTGAATCAACAGTTTCAAGGCAGTTACACAGTAGGGAGACAGAAGGTATGAAATAAATACTTTTGACATAATGAAATAATGCATTGATGAAGAAATGAATTATCTTTGCAGATGAGTAGAGAAAGAGAAAGTCTAAGAGTTGAGATGAAAATATAGAAATTTCCTAAGCACAACACAGCTTGGAAATTCAATCTGAATATATTCCAATTCAGTGCATTGCAATAGATGCACAGTGATTATCTGACTCTTTCCATCATATGAAAACAATTCACACCCTGTAAACATTTTTACAGTGTGAAAATGTGCCTGGAGTCTGCAGTATTCCTTTTACCTAAATATGATTCTAGTAGCTGCAAGCACTTAATTGTAATGAACTGAAAAACTAGCAGTATTTTTTACTCTAGAATTTCAATCAATATTTGTTAATGAAGTGTTTAACAATCCATAATACCTTTTAAATATTCTTAGTAGCCACCATGATACAAATTCTCTCATTTACAGTATATTTATGTTTTAAACATTGCAATAACATAAATGAAATACATCCAAAGCACCTTACATGAAGCACTCAAGTGAAAGTTCCCATAACTTGGCCTTAAAAATTTTAATCTTCTATTAAGAAAGCCATAAAAACATTTTTGTTATAGATCATTTTATGTTTTCTTTATATCAATCAGTATTATATTTTCAATTTTTCATGCAATTTAACAGACTGAATAAAAGACTTAAAGTTGTTTAACACAAAATGAATAAATATTTTGTATGGGCATAGGAACAATAATTTGGTAATAAAAATATATTTGTAACTTTACATTTTATGGCCCCCATTCCATTATGTTATGCCATGTTTTCATAATTATAGACCTTTAGCTACCATATGATGATGGGGGGTATTGTATACTAGTAACTGGAAAACAAATCATCTGTAAGTTTTTTTTTCTTTTTTTTTTTATTGAGAGGGAGATACGTTTTAATTCAACTAAAATTTAAAACACTGAAAATGCCCCCAAATTAATGCTTACTTTTAATATTGCATAATATACATGAAGAAAAAATAATTATGTATTTAACTTCGGAAGACCGGTGTTTTTTCTCTTAAAACCAATCAGCGCTGTGATGATTTCTGACCTGAACAGCTATCTCAACTTTACTTTGTATTATTTGAAAACAACAGCCTCCTGGGAAGCCGTGATTGACATCCACAAAAACTAGGCAAAACCATACGATATGTGGGATATAGGGCCAGCTTAGTCATACCCTTCAGGAAAGTCTAGAAATTATGTTTATTTCAAATGGACATGTATCATAAACGTATATGCAGATACATCTTTGTGATATTACTTCTTTAGCTGTATTTTACAAAAACTTCACTTCACCAGTCTCAGCTTTTCAAAAATTTATCTATTTTGATAATTAATTTAGTATAATATTCCCCTACTCATTATTGCTTGTTATTCCTGTTCTGTACCCTGATTTGCTTCCATAATGGACCTTTCAGCCAAAGTAATTTCCAGGAACATTTTCTTAGTGAACTAATGCCATTTAATAAACAACTCTCTTTTTCTTGTTTATCACAAGGAGAGGTTAGGCATTTGTCTCTGAATTTTCACTCAGTTTATAATATATTCTACTTCCTTTTAATGATGTTCATTTTTTTCTTTCTGTGCGTCCCTCCACCGCCCCCCCCCCCC
>NW_007734800.1:50893-51543 GCF_000696425.1 Galeopterus variegatus
CCCCCCCCAACAAGTTAAACTATTAATAAAGTGGAGCTGGCAGAAGTCATGTTTGCCTTATCAAGAACAAAAGGAAATTTCAATCACTGGCTTTGTCCCATCAAGAAAAAAGAAAATATTAATCACCAAAACTGACATTGGCTATTATTAAGAAGTGCCTAAATTTTTTGGAAAGTGCCATGCAAGCACCCATCTGGCAGTGCTAAGGATACCACAGTGCAATCTCAGACAGAGATGATTTCTGGTTTTCCATCCTTACTCTCTCGCATGTACCCTCATGTACACAAACCATGTTATTTTTCTCTGCTCTTTGATTTCCTAGTTGTTGTACCAGCTGCTCTGGGATAGTGCTCCTGTACAGTGCTCCTTTTCTTCACTACCACCTACAATTCTATCAAGTACTTGGAGACTTGCTCTTGTGACTGGAAGTCCAGTGCTTGTTTGGACTTTCTTATGCCAACTACCTACACCTCTGAGCCTCACAGTCTGTCACTACTGCTGACTCTATATCTAAATGTTACAGTTTATTAAGCCTTTTCTGTGTTTCAGAAACCACTCAAGTACATTACATACATTGTCTCACTTAATTCTCACAGTTCTCTGAGTTGTGGATTACATGTGGCCTTTGTCCACATTCTTTCACTGAAAAT
>NW_007734800.1:52335-52869 GCF_000696425.1 Galeopterus variegatus
GTAAACTGCTCTAAACTATATTATGCTCCCCTTTAAAGACCTGCCATGGTCTCCACCATAACGCTTTACCTTCACCCATTTCACCTGCATTGTCCTGTATATATTTTTCTAGACCCAATTTCAAGCCATCCTTAGCAAGAATCTGAAGAGGAAAATCTTGCATATTATATATACCATTACTCAGTCAACCCAAAATAAGTAATGCCTTCCCTGACTGACTATTCTATTTCTCCTGTTTCTTATTCTGTTTCTTCTGCCTCATGAACCTCCAGAACACTCTCTCACCTGAGTTTCAGCAGATAGTCTTTGTACCTACTACACCTATGATTTGATGATCTCCAACCCCAATAGATTTTAACTGAGTAATAAGTAAACAAAATACTTTGAATTATATTTAAATTATTACATTTATAATTTTTAAAAATGTATTTATATTTATTTTTATGGGATACACTGTTATTTCAATACATGCATATACTACACAATGAATCACTTAGGATAGATAGCATAGTTTTGTACCCAATCATTTACAAA
>NW_007734800.1:53150-53872 GCF_000696425.1 Galeopterus variegatus
TATACTACACAATGAATCACTTAGGATAGATAGCATAGTTTTGTACCCAATCATTTACAAATTAATTTATTCAATAAGTCTTTTATTCAGACAGACAGACAGACACACATACACACAGGTACATGGTTCCAATAATCCTTGACTTAAAACTTTGAAGGTATTTTTAACTTCACATTTTCATCTGTAACTACTAAGGTATAAACACTCTGTGCAAGAACCTTGATTTTGCCCTGTTCTTCTGTGATGCGCTTGTCCTTTTTGTCTCCTATTCCTTTTTAATCTGACAATTATCATTAATTGTTCACACATTTAGTTAATATTAACTACATAATTAATACTTCATTTGTTTTACTATTTTATTTACCTAATTCATTTTACTATTTTATGTGTATGTGTCCTGTCTTCTGAAAATAAAGCAAGCCCCTCAAAGTCAAGTACATAATATAATATTCTTATGTTTTTTCAGCCCACCATACTTTACATTCAGTACTCAGTAACTGTAGGTATGCATAGCAAACATAATTCATGCTTGATCTTAGGCAAAAAGCCAAGAAACAATTGCAAACATAATTTCAGTACAAATATAAAGACACAAGAATTTGTGTATAGCTATGTTCGGCATTTAGTTATTAGAGAAAACTGTAGCTTTGTGCAAACTTAAGAAAACAGAAAGGAGATCTCTCCTAGATCTGGAGTGGCCAAGAAAAACTGAATCATTTTTT
>NW_007734800.1:55105-57658 GCF_000696425.1 Galeopterus variegatus
AAAAAGAAAAACATCTTTTTAGGAGTATAACTGAAAACAGTTAAATTCAATATATGTAATTACCAGGATTTTATCCTATATTTTGGCTATATAAAAATACTTTAAAAATGACATGTTTCCAGTTCATACAGTGTCTGATCTCATAGTCTCAACTGAAAATAGTTATGACACAAAAAGCTTTTGACAATGCAAAGAGGCTGCTCTGACATGTATGGGAAATGTCACGTGATTCCATTTAATCAGTGTGGCTCCATCCTCAGGGTAAAGACAAGCACTTAGCTAACTCCAACTCCATGTTGTTATTCCACTAGAACAGTCACCTCACAGATCTGGGGGGCTGGGGAGCCCTCCCCATCTCATTCTGAAACTCCCGTCTGGCCCGAGAGAAGGAAGCATTAGGAAGTTTCCAGCCACCACCCTCTCTGGTTTACCTCCACCATTAAAAGTAACTAAAACCAACTATTTTGTATTAATTATTATGTGGCAGACAATAAGCTGGAAATTAGGGCATAATTAAATTCTTTTTAAAACTTGGTAGTTTCTATCTGTTTTGGAGCATTGTGAAGCCATCAGATATCAGGATGAAGTGATTTGCTCAAGGATGTGGCAGACAATAAGCTGGAAATTAGGGCATAATTAAATTCTTTTTAAAACTTGGTAGTTTATATCTGTTTTGGAGCATTGTGAAGCCATCAGATATCAGGATGAAGTGATTTGCTCAAGGCCATGGTGCTGAAAAAATTTATATTCATCTTTGTTGCTTTTGGAGGGCAGTGATTAGACTTTACGTATTCAATTTTTTTTAATTGACAGATAAAATTGTATGTAGTTACCACACATGATGTTTTGAAGTATATAGACATTGGAATGACGAAACCTTGCTGATTAACATATGCATTATCTCACATAGTTATTTTTGTGGTGAGAATGCTTTATATCCACTCATAACGTTGTTCAAGAATACAATATTTTATTAACTATAGTCACTGTAATGTACAATAGATCTTTTGAGCTTATTCATTGAAAGTAAATGAAAATTTTGTATTCTTTGACCATCTCCCCAACCCGCCCCCACTCCCTGAGCACCAGGCACAGCAGCCTCTGGTAACCACCATCCCACTCTCTCTTCTATGAGATCAACTTCTTCAGATTCCACATATGAGTGGGATCAGGTAGTATTTGTCTTTCCATGCCTAGCTTATTTCACTTAGCATAATGTCCTCCAAGTTCATCCATGTTGTTACAAATGGCAGGATCTCATTTTTTTTTAAGGCTGAATAATATTGCATTGTGTATATATACCACAATTTCTTTACCCATCCATCTGTCTACAGGCACTTCATTTGTCTCATATCTCAGCTATTGTAAGTAATGTTGTGATAAACATGGGAGTGCAGACAGTTTAACAATGTGGTGATTTCATTTCCTTTGGATATATACCCAGAGAAGCATTGCTGGGTCATATAGTAGTTCTATTTTTAATTATTTAAGAACCTTCATACAGTTTTCCACAGTGGCTGCACCAACCTACATTCCCAGATTAAATTTCATGTGCAGATGAATCACATAAGGTTCTTGATAAAATGCAGATGCTGATGTAGGTCTGGGTTTGGGCTTGAAATGCTGCATTTCTAAGAAGAATCCCCCTCCCACACCCGCCTCCCAGCTGATGTTCTTACTTCACTTGCTGGTTTCCCTTGAAGTACCTAAGGTTTTTACCACTGTGATTGTTTTTCTATTAAAGTATGTGTCCAGGACACCTAGGCTCTGAGGTTTTATGAAACCCTAAAGAGAGAAGTAAGTATACGGGCTCTACAATCAGACTGCTCGGTTGTATATTTTGGATTTGAAATTTAGTAACCATTTTACATTGAGAAAGTTATTTAAATTCTCTGAGCCTCAGTTTCTGCAAAGTGAGAGTGAGAGAAGTTCCATCTCACACTGTTATTTGTAAAGACCAAATGAGAAAATTTATGTAAATAGGAACACGGTGCCTGGCACAAAGTAAATGGTCAATATATATTAATGGGTATTTTTAATTAGAAATATGGATTGTGACATTATTCATAGTAGCTGAGAGATGGATTCAACCTAAGTGTCCATCAACGAATGATTAGATAAAGAAAAAGTGGTGTGTTTACAATGGAATGCTATTCAGCCTTAAAAAAGAAAAACAAAAGAAAAAGTCCTGTATTTTGTGACAATCTGGAGGACCTTTTTCAAAGTGAAATAAGCCAGGCACAGAAAGACAAATGCTGTATGATTTCACTTACATCTGGCATCTAAAAATACCAAATTCACAGAAGTGAGTAATGGTGGCTCCTGGGGGCCGGGGGTGGGGGAAATGGGGAGACACTGGTCAAAGTGTAAATGATTCTAGTTATGCAGGATGAATAATTTCTGGAGATCATGATAGTTAACCACTCCACCGTATAGTTGAAATTACCTTACAGAGTGAATTTTAAATGTCTCATCACAAAAAAAAATAAATCAAAAGATAATTATGTGAGGTGATGAGCATGTTAATTAGCTTGATTTTGGTGATCATTTTAC
>NW_007734800.1:59423-60323 GCF_000696425.1 Galeopterus variegatus
TTTCACTTATGCATTCACTAAAAGTGATGAAAGTGGAAAATACATAGTATGGTTTAAGAATTGTGCACACACATGCTTTTTATCTTATCTATCTCATTAGAAGTCAGTTTCTAACTATATTCAGTAGATGATCATGCTACCTCTTTGTCACAGTATCACCTCAGCTTCCTCAGAGATTGCAGGCGTACAAGTGTAGCTTAACAGCCCATCTAATGAAAATGAAGTAAATTTAAATTGCACCTGAATGAGAAAAATTATAATAAAGAGAATTGACAGAACCTTTTCAAATACGATTTACTGAGCATGATTTTTATTGTTGAACAATACTTGCCTGTGATGTCTTATTCAACTTAATGTGAAAAATGCTAAGATAAGTTTTAGGGAGTCCTCCTTTTGATACTTTGTTTTGTGGAGTCCCATATACATATGCTCAAGAGAGAAATATATGTAAATATTAGAGTATTGCTGTCTTTATATTATTAATAAAAAATTTTAAAAGATCACATATATCATTTAATTTAGCTAAAGAATAAAGATGATTGAGAAATAACATTCATTTTCACATAAGATACTAAGTAGTTGGCTGGGTTTTGCTAATGTTTCAAAATTTGAAATCATTAAAAAAAGAACACTTCAATGAGCATTAGAGAACTGAGAAGTTTCAAAATAAAATTATAACTGCACTTTATCACACATTGTCTCCTTAGCCTTTTTGACATTTTAATTGCTGTGCCATTTTTCACTGAGATGGCAAGTATTTTATATATATATATATATGTATATATGCATAATGTAGCCTGTGTTAATGTGTATTGATTAAAGTATAGATAGTGATGTCAGACTGTTGGAATCTTTCCTGTTGTAACTCTATTGAATGTCACTCTCCTTCCTTTTTTTTTT
>NW_007734800.1:61865-67150 GCF_000696425.1 Galeopterus variegatus
GGATGAATCTCCTTAAAAAAAAGGTTGTTATTTAGGCACCAACATTAACCTAGAAAAGTCTACTTAATAACACTGAACTTTAATACTAATATCCTTGCCTAAGTTGTGGTTGCTGAAAGCAGTCCACCATGTCTTGCAAAAATATTATGGAGTAGTATTGGTCATGCACACCATTTGGAAAGGAAAAATAACTTTATTTTTTACATGCATCCTTCTCTCATTATTTTTGCATATAATAAAATAGATATGTACTGAGCACTTATCACAAGTCAGATGTCTCATTAAGTGATGATGAGTATTTTCTGTTAGTCGCCAGAAAACCATTCTGAGGTTGGTACGACGCAGCTTCATTTTATTGAAGCATCCATTCATGAAGACATTGCACTCACATAATAAAAGAGAAATTTCCCACAGGAGCAAATAAAAAGCCAAACGGGTGTGTTCTTTAGAAATATCATGGTGATAATTCAGTTTTATTTAAAGTGAATTTCTAAATCTATTATCTGCTGCACTATATTTGGTGGCTTGCTTTTCAACATTCTTTTGTACACCCTTTTTAATATTATTACAGGGTACGGTTTTTTTGCATGATGCCAATGCATGTTCAAATAGAAGCCCAAGTATATGCACAGTCACTTACAAATGTTCTCATACATGACAACCTGATTCACTATATGATAACAAACTAGCACTAGTCATCCTTTTTATTATCTGCTATATTACTGCTACATAAAAATAATAAAGAGAAGATTTATAATGGTGTCCCCTCCGTTTTGAAATTTTGTGACTTCTAAATACCTTTACTTGCATTATTTTTAAAGTTTGCATATAAAGTGAAACTTAGTTACTTAAAAGTTTATGCACAGGTATATCACTGGTATTGGTTCCCCCTAGGCTTATTGAACATAAAGATTCCCTAAAAGGTTCATAGTTTTCTCAGAGCAGACTTTATAGCAGTGCTGAATTTGAGGGAGAAAACAGAGGAGGAAGGTCATGTGCAAAACAAAGACCTAGTAACAAATCAGCTGAAAGAGAAAGAAGCTATCAGTGCACACTACTCAACAGCAAGGACAAAGGAGAGAGAGGCCAAGATGGAATATATTGACCATAGTACATAAAGAAGGAAATATAAAGAAAATACTGCTTTCCAACCCTTATTTAATATGGTGACATGTTGAATATGACTTTATGCTGAAAATGCCTAGTTTTCTCCAATAGAACTTCTTAAGATAATGAGAATATGCCTGTGAATATAAGCATTTGTGCTAAGAAATCCTGGTTAATTTGATTATAAAATAATGTATAGGTTAAATTTTCCTGGAAATCATTTTGCATTTTTTCCAGATATAGTAATCAAAAGCATATTTCCTCATTTCTGATTTCTATTTATGGCTTATACAGTCCAGATGAAATTTTTGTCAGGCAGCTCTCTGTCTAACTTAATCACTGCTGATAAACACTATTGATCGTTTTTTTACACACCAAATAAAAATTTATATCTTAATGCATTTTGTCTGAAATGCAAATATTAAATACTGAATAACTGCTGCAGGAAAACTCACTTAGGTTTTTATCTGGCAGACAAGGGGCTTATCTAACTTGAACACATAAACTTCATTACAGCATATTTATTGGAAGAGTATAAATATACTGTAGTCAAGTTTACCATGAAATAACTTAAATAGTTTAATAGTTCATTAACAAAAAAACAAAATTATTCCTTTCTGAAAAAAGCAGATCAATGTACATGTACATTGTCAAAAGACAGTGGCAAAATGTGTATGTATGTGTGTGTGTGTATGTTACGATTCCTTAAGATAATGTCAGAGACAACAAGCAGTAATAGATGGGATAAGAATAAAATATGTACCAGGCCATAAAAATTAGAAAAGCATCATGTATCTGTTAAAATATATATTGCTCTTGTATTGTAGCTCAGCTAACCAGGCATGTGTTCCAGAGAATTTAGAAACTCCTCAGAGACTCTTCATTTCAATAGGGTATCCATTATTTGGCACATACAATTGAGATTAAAGGTGGGTTCAATCTGGCAGCAAAATCTCCACAGAACGTTTTTGGGGTTATTTATTTATTTATTTTAATTTTTGTACAGGAAAACTAGACCAAAAAAAAAAAAANCAATGTACATGTACATTGTCAAAAGACAGTGGCAAAATGTGTATGTATGTGTGTGTGTGTATGTTACGATTCCTTAAGATAATGTCAGAGACAACAAGCAGTAATAGATGGGATAAGAATAAAATATGTACCAGGCCATAAAAATTAGAAAAGCATCATGTATCTGTTAAAATATATATTGCTCTTGTATTGTAGCTCAGCTAACCAGGCATGTGTTCCAGAGAATTTAGAAACTCCTCAGAGACTCTTCATTTCAATAGGGTATCCATTATTTGGCACATACAATTGAGATTAAAGGTGGGTTCAATCTGGCAGCAAAATCTCCACAGAACGTTTTTGGGGTTATTTATTTATTTATTTTAATTTTTGTACAGGAAAACTAGACCAAAAAAAAAAAAAGTAAATTATTAACATTCTACATTGGATATGTTAGAATATGTTAGATGTATTTCGCTAGGAAAACTGTAGTATTTGCTTCGCTGGATATTTTCAGAAAGTCTCCGTTTATATTCTTATTCACTGACATTGGTTTCCGTAGGCTTTTGAACATTGAGTAGTCGCATGAATGTTGCTTAGCAGGAAGAGGTAAATAAAGTAAATCATTCTTTCAGGTAAGGAAGTACTCATGGTCACGGGAATTGTCATGACCTTACACAAATAAACCAAAATGAATAAAATATTTGTCTTAGTTTGTTCAGACTACTGTAACAAAATACCACAAACTGGTTAGCTTATAAGCAATAGAAATTTATTTATCACAGTTCTGGAAGCTAGGAAGTCCAAGATCAAGGTGCTAGCAGATTTAGTGTCTGCTTATTTCCTTGTTTGTAGATGTAAACTGTGTCCTGTGTCCTTAATTGGTGGAAAGATGGCCCTTTATTTTTTCTGTTAAACACATTGGTTGGATATCTCCTTCAGTGTCAAAATTTTAAGTATTTTCAATATGATGACAGCACCCAAATATATATATCCATTCCAGCACTCTCTCCTTCCTTGTACATTTTATGTACGTGATACAGAGAATCATGTATCAACTGCTTGCTCAACATTCACCACTTGGATGTCTAATATGCAACTCAAACTTGGCATGTACAAAAACCGAACTCTACTCCTCCACCCTCCAGGCACATGTACATATACAAACATACACACACACACACACACACACACACACACAAACACACAAATTGATTTGCAGCCTTACCCACTTCATCTGATGGTCACACTATTCAGAGCAAACATTTTGAAGTTGTTCTTGAACCCTCTCTTTATTTTACACTCTATACCCATTCCATTGATAGAATACTATCCAAAATATTCATAATTTGAAAAGTTACATTACCTTTGTTTCTATCATCCTGATATGATTGTCTCTTGCCTGGATTATTGCCATCTGCAACAACACCCAGGATTGGATTTCCAAATAAGATTACCAAGAATTAGCAATTTGATCCATTATTAAGTTTATTAACAATTTCAAGGATACAAATAAGCACAAAATATAAGTGAAGCAGGGAGAATTTCAGGACAGTCAGTGTCATTATTTCATCCCATCATATGTGTCTTTTCCAAGGAATAGCAAGATTTCTTATGAAGTATGTGGTCACCTCACTTAAAAGAATAAAAACATTTAGATTATAGAACTTCGCCATTTTACACTCATATAGTTATATAATTCATATGATATTATCCAGTGAGCTATGTAGCATAAATCCATAGATTCCAGGTTTGTTTACCAAAAGCAATTGTAGAAGAAGTAAGTACACCCTGCTCCAAATTTTCCGTAATAAGGACTCTCTTCCTAGAACAAACCATGTAGCTTAATTTCCAGGAGGTCTGTCATGGCCAGATTTAGCAGGAGATGAAACTCCTCACTGAATGTTTCTTTCCCAGGAGCATTGCCTGGTTAATGCTAATAAATTCACTAATTCATTGCAAACCTGCAGTATAAACATTTTCATCTCACCTCATGACAACGTCTCTCCTTTCCCTCTTGCCCCCTGCATTCTATTCTCAACACAGCAGCCAAAGAGACTGGTTAGAATGTTGATCTGATCATGTCAATCCTCTGCTCATCACCCTCCAATGACTGCAAATTTCTTTCAGGATGAGAGTCCTGACAATGGCCTCCATGGCCCCATGTGATCAGTCCCTGTCACTTCTCTGAACTCCTCCTCTCTTAATCTCCCTTTCACTTTCTCCATGACAGCCATACTAGCCTCTTGGATGATAGTCGAATTTGTTAGCTATGTTCCTGCTGCTGTTTTCATAGATACCCATAGAGATAATTCCTTTGCCTCCATTAGGTCTTCAGTGAACTCTCACTTTTCTCAAACGGTAGATCCTTAATGACTCTACTTAAAATCACTATTACGTCCTCCTCTAACATACACACACACAGATGCTCCAAGCACGTGTGCCTTATTATACCTTTACTGTTTTACTTTTTTTTTTCTTATCAATTATACTTCATCTTTTATACCTAATGGCTAGTTCCTGTCTTATACTGCTAAAATGCAAGTTACAGATAACCAGGAATATTTATCTCTTTTGTTTATTGATGTATCCCAAATACCTAGAAGAGGACATCATATATAGTAGATTTTAAATACTTTGGAATGAATATGTAACTGTACCGAGGGTTATGTAGTTGCTCATTTATTTTGGGTATCTGGTTATCCCCTGAATAGAGGTTCATGTTATTTCTCATGTCTTATTATACTGCCTGGTAAGCCAATTAAGAGGATAAATTTTCCTAGCATACTTTTAATTTAAAAAACATATTTTTTTTCTTGATTACTAGTAGCAAATTAAGATGTTTTAAGTATTTTGCCAAAAGGATTTTAAAAGTAGGTCAATCAGGGCCGGCCCAGTGGCGCACTGGATAGTGCGCCGCTTGGGAAGCGCGGCAGCGCTCCCGCCCGAGGGTTCGGATCCCACATACAGACTGGTTCCCGCTCACTGGCTGAGCGAGGCGTGGGAGCAACACCGAGGGTTGCAATCCCGTTGCCGGTCCCCGGTCCGGTACGGGGGCAACACTGAGGGTTGCGATCCGTTGCCAGACACGGAAAAAGACAAAAAAGACCAAAAAAAAAAAAAAAAAAAGAGGGCAAACAAAAAAAAGCCAAAAAAAAAACCCTTTTAAC
>NW_007734800.1:68011-78044 GCF_000696425.1 Galeopterus variegatus
TTTTTGTAAGTATTTGGCAAAAGGGTTTTAAAAAGGAGGCCAGGGGGGGCGGGCCCGGGGGCGCCTTGGATAGTGCGCCGATTGGGAAGCGCGGCAGCGCTCCCGCCCGAGGGTTCGGATCCCACATACAGACTGGTTCCCGCTCACTGGCTGAGCGAGGCGTGGGAGCAACACCGAGGGTTGCAATCCCGTTGCCGGTCCCCGGTCCGGTACGGGGGCAACACTGAGGGTTGCGATCCGTTGCCAGACACGGAAAAAGACAAAAAAAACCAAAAAAAAAAAAAAAAAAGTAGGTCAATCAGAATAAGTCCAAAAAATAACCCCTTTTACAGTCATACACTGCTAGGTTCTTCCATGGCACAATTTTTCAAAATTATGCAAAACTATGTAATGTACACATGCTTTTAAAATATCTTGACAGATGGAAAAATATATAGTAAAACACTACTGTTAAATGATCATAAAGAACAATTTCATTTCATAGAAATGCTGCTGCTTTGATGTATTATACTTGACATACATTTTAATTCAATGTTTATATTTGAAAAATCTCTTACTTTTAGAAATGATTATTCCCTGTAGAGAAAGAATAGATTTCACAATTAAGAAAAAGACTGCAAAAGCCAATTCGAAGAAATCTTTTAACTGATAAGTAATATAAATAAACAGTATAAATATCTGTTCCTTGAGTTTCAGAAAATATACAACTTGTTGACTAACAATCCTTATGTTTTATACAGAAATATATATTTTATTTTGGAAAGAAAACAAGTGATTTTCAACTGAGCATAATTAATGAGTATAAAAATAATTTGTCACCAATTGTAGTAATATACCTTTAATGGGTATGAAACATATGTATGGGTGAGAAAATAGAGAACTCAATCTGTTTAGATTAGACCTATTTCAATCAGCAGTAGAAAATGCATGTAGGGTGTATGTTGGTTGGAGACAATGTATTAGAATCTCTCCCTTTATATTCTGAGGGTTGCTAGTCACATGAATGATTTTAGGAAGCAGAATATATAAATGCCAATCAAGTAAATCACTCACGGGAAGCCAATGTCTTGCTGGAGGAAAGATACCCGAGGGAATTGGAATGACCTTACACTGCCAAACCAAAGCAGATTGAAAAGTTTAATGCCATGGACAGATTCTGACAGTGGTAATGGCATTGGTGTCCTTGGCTTGTTCCTACTCTGGGGAGTTATAACTTTAAAAGCTTTGATTTTTGTTTATCGTGACAAGTTCTTCAAATATATAGCTCTTTGGACTCAATGGCTTGGGTATGCCCCATTTCTCTTCTACAGGCCTGGAATCAACCATAAGAAAAGAAAGCATGGCAATAGTTTTTTTTCTTTTTGTAAAGACGTAATTTAAGACTTTAGTTCTACTTTGATACATATAAATGTTATAAATTTATAGGGCTATAAACAGTTAATAATATGATGAATACAAAATATTCTCATTTAATTTAGGTTTGGCTATTTTCATTAATGAAGTACTTTGTGTATGACTCCTCCGGGTCTGGTTTCATTAATGACATTAAGGTTAAGCTTTGAAAATCCATATTCCAATTCTAATAGCTTTCCTGTGGCACATAAATATACCAGATTCAAAGAGTGACCTCACCCTTTACTTTTTCTATCATCTTGATATTCCTCGACCTCTCATCACAACACTACCATTAGAATGGATACATTGTTTCTATATGGTTATTTTTTCCTCCCAATATATGTAACTGCCATGATGGCAGCTGAAGGAGGACTAGAATTTTCATGGCATAAGGACTGTCAGAGAACAGTTGGAAGTTTTTTTTTTTGTTTTTTTTTTAATTTATTGTGGGTTCTGCACCAATATCATCTTTGTCCTGGTTAGGTGTGACTTTTTGCTTTGTGGAATGATGTGCAGTACGTTTATGTGCATGGAGATAATAAGTATATTTGTAGGAATGCATAAATTTTGAAAGGATCACAAATTAAAATTATGTGATTCCTCTTTTCATGTCTCCTCTTTTCTTTTTTTTTTCTTTTTTATTTTGTCAATATACAATGTACATGATTATTATGGCCCATCACCGAAACCTCCCTCCCTCCTCCCTCTCCCCCCTCCCACCCAAGAATGTCCTTTCCGTTTGCTTGTTGTAACAACTTCAAAGAAATTGTAGTTTGTTCTATCTTCTTCTTATTACACTGCTGGTGCTCTCTAAACCCACTGACATTGTCCATTTTTCTGAACTCTATTGCACAGTTAGAGCTAAGTTCTCTGCCTAATATGATGTCTCCTATTGATATGGTGACTGCTCATGTATTTTGCTGTCATCAGAAATCTATAATGGATTTTGCTATCTCAAGCTACCTAAAAAAAGGAGTTAACATTAAAGTAATTTAGTGTGCATGACTGTCTAACACTAAAGACAGATGTGTACACATTTATGGTAATAATAATGCTTATGTCTCTCCTGTTTCCTCTTCACTACATTAAAATGAAAAGCAAATAAGCAAAATTTGGCTTTTATTTGTGTGGCTTTTACTTTTCAACTTCTCTTCACCCTGACTCTCCTCGCAGGCTTCACATTTAGACACTTATTATTTGTGTTGAACATGATTCAAGTACTGTTCTGAGTTATGTGGTGCAATGCCTGACGTAGGTTGTGTGTAAAAATAAAGGGTCTAATACATTCCTTCAAAGAAGAATCAAGGTAAATAATGTGTGCATGGGGCATACACTGCACAAATAAATACCACAAAGAGACAGCAGTCCTTGCTGTGAGGCACACATCTTCCCTGGTGACCTCCCCATTGACAATAACTACACTTCACTAAAGAATACAGATGCCTTTTTTTCTGCCAGATGAAAAGAAAGTACTGTTACTGTGGATGCATTTATCTTCTCTCTCTTTCTATCTGTCCTTCTGCCTCTCTGCCCATCCAATCTCTCTCTAGTCTTTACCCTTTCAGACTTTCTTTCTCTCTCCTCATGACTATATCTGTCTCCATCTCTCTGCCTTTCTGTCATGTCTTTCTTCATCTGTCAATTTCTTTCTACTCCTTTCTTTCTCTCTTTGTCTCTCTCCATATGTGTGTTTGGGTGTGTGTGTGTGTCTCTTTCTCAAAACATACCTACACACTCCCCTTTCCCTCTTTTTCATCTTATCCTCTTCTACTCATACTTATATATACAGAGAGAGAGAGATATGTACTTTATACTTTATAGGCTGAACTCATTCCTGTACTATTCTCTTGCATAGTAAAATATCAATCACACTAACCTGCTTACTGAGCCAAAGTTCTTCCTTACAGTCGAGAAACCTCCTAAGAGTCTAAAAATGAACAGTCTTATCCATAACGATGACAGCATGCATTTGATTTGCATAGTGTCTTTTCAGTCAAACTGTTATGCAGCCCGGTTAGACCTCTGACTTCAAGAACGTATACAGAATTCTTTAACAAAATGACCTTGACGAGCCACAGTAAAATCTCATTCTGAGAAAATCACACTTGAAAGAAAAAATAATTTACATCTAGCATTCCAAAGTCTAATTATACCCATGATAGACATGATTTCTCAGGGCTAAATCTATGCCTATGTTATATGGTTCAAGGGGAAAAAAAAAGAAGAAAGAAATGAATTTTTGTCAAATGCATATCATTGAATGAGCACAAAGCCCTATGTATAACATCTCATGTAATTCCGTGTCACATTTTTATCCTTCTTAGTTACCTCTGTTTCATACAGGAGGAAACTGGAGTGCTGAGAAAGTAAATTAATTTGCTCAATGTCATAAACTTAGTAAGTGGTATGTTTGGGATTCAATCCCAGAATGATGCATACTAAAAATATGTCTTTCTCTCCTTGTTAATATACCTTCTCCTTCACCCTGTCCAAAGCTTCCAAATTCCTGTGAGGGTTCCTTTTCTTTATTGTATAACTTTAATGCTTGTTACAAATACCATTAATTGGAATAATCCACTAAGCTTTTATTTGTGATTACAGTCTTCGTATTACTTTTTCCAAAGGCTAACATCTAGCAAATTACAAAAGGGTGAAATGTATAGCTGAATAACATATAAATAAGGGCAAAAACCTTAGTTGGACCAAAAAACAGTAGAAAATTGTTGGTGTGGGTTACGGAATGATAATGAACAAACCTGCTTCTCTTGAATTAGTTTATTGAGAACATTAATGCTCAAAAGTGAAAAGTGATAATATGAACAAAATTTTTAAGTTTTTGTTTTTGTTTTTTCCTAATTTTCCAGGTGTATCATTTTGGGGGAATTGATTTAATTGACTTCTAACATTCCATCTACTAACATTTGCTGAATATCTAAGAAGTGGATTCTGTTAGGCAATTTTACTTCTTTTACATTTTGTAAGCCTAACAATAAATCTAAATTGTAGATATAATTGACCACAGTTAAATAAATGGTTAACTGGAGCTAGGAGGGTTTTGTTATGTGATTAAACTTAGGCAGTAATTAAAATGATGAATAATGTCATATACATCTCTATATTTAAATTTTCAAATCAAGCACTTTTCATCAATTACCATTCTTCACAATTCACTTCTAAACTGACTTCTGTGTCAAAGGAATATGTCTGGGTTAATGCTGTGCAATCCAACACCTGGCAGCAGAACCATTAATTCACTGAATTTGAGAACAGGTAGCACATTTCTGTGATAGTGATGATCTTAATAACAAGATTCTTTTTTTCCTAACCTTCAATTAGATTGAACTATAAAATTAACATTTACCTTATTTTATTCATTCTGTCAGTAGCTACTGTTAATTAAAATTTTAATTAAGCAGCAGTTGTTAGCAATTAGTTCTAAGTTGTTAAAATTCATGATAATCTAAAACCAAAAGCTTCATAGATATACACTTAAAAATAGGTCTGTCAGAGGTCCATGATACTTTTTTCACTAGTTTTAACAGTTAAAATTAGATGCGTTTACATGTTGTTTGGAAGAAAACAATTTAAGAATATCTAGTGCATGAACTAGCATGGTCCACTTAACTGCATCGTTGACAGGGAGTCAAGGCTTTCCTTCTGTTCCTGGCTACGTGCTGAAAAAGTCATTCAGATTTAGCAAGCAGCTCACTAATTTTGTATATCAGTATCATTATCACCAACACTGAAATAATAATTCTGACCTACCACACAGGGATCTGTAATGATTAATTGGATAATGTCCATTAAGTGCTTCTAGCTACTTAGAATAAATGTACTATACGGCTATTAAGTGTTGTTGTTATAAGATGTTGCTTCGATGTAATATCAGTGACTGACTGCTACATTATTATGAGGGTAATGATTAATTGGATAATGTCCATTAAGTGCTTCTAGCTACTTAGAATAAATGTACTATATGGCTATTAAGTGTTGTTGTTATAAGATGTTGCTTCGATGTAATATCAGTGACTGACTGCTACATTATTATGAGTAAAATGACTTCCTCTGATAATATGAGTGCAATACATATTGATTTAAAAATATATCCTTTGGAATACATTTAGAATTTCTGAATGAGCTAAGCAAAGGGCAGCATTCCATATCGTTTTTAAGTTGCATATTTAATAGTACACACTATCTGCCAGGCACTTCGTCTTCACAATAATACTGCCTGTAGATACTAACTCCTCAATTTTTACATGAGGAATCTAAGACACTGAGACTTAAATGATTTGCCCAAAGCCACACAGCTAGTGAGTGGTAGAGCCAAGACATAACACTTGGAAAACTGACTTCAGACCACCCATGCTTAACCACTCTATTGTACCACATGTGTCTTAGGTTTACATTTATATAATATTTATTTCTTTGCTCAAGAAAGTGGAAGTGTTTGGCAATATATCACCTGAAAAACTTGTTTATCTGTCTTCTTGAAGACAAACTGTGCAAGGTTCATCTAGGAACATCCCCCAGGGGAAACAAGTTAGGAAAAATTGAGGTATAAAGAAGGTAAGCGTGTGAGTGAGAAGTGGAACCTGAGTCTCCTTTCCAAGTATGGCCAGCCACCACTTCTTATTTTGGGGGTAGGATATTTTAAACTCAGTGTAATCTTAGATATAGGTGTCTCAACTTTTTTAAAGTTCAGTGAACAAGGTAAAGAAATGTTATATGAGGTTATCACATCTGGGAAAGGAACAGATATTTTCTTTCCTAATCTTTTATTAGGTGTGATGATTTGGGCTGTACATAACACAAAACCCCAAAGCTATGTATTTAATTCATAAAACAAATGACCTCTCAAAACAAGAAATCCAGAAGTAAAGTGTTTAATTTTAAATTCAGGACCTCAAGATCATCATCAGGGAACCGGATTCTCTCCATCTTTCTCCTCTATACTCCAAGGCATGTTGCCTGACCCTCTCTCTCGTCCTCACAAGATGCTGGAAGCAGCTCTATATGACTATTTACACACATCAATATGTACAAGCAGGACAAAGACTCAATCTTCCTTGTTTCTCTTTTAAAATACTGCCAGAATCATTCCCCTCATGTCTCACTGGAAAAAACTCGATTGCATGTTTTTTCCTAAAGCAAATAGCAAGAGGGATAAAATTTCCATAGTTAGCTAAATTAATCAAAATTCACTCCTTTAGTCAGGGACTGGGGCTCTTCTTCCTTGAATCCCATGGCTTCATGAATCAATGCACTTCCCTCAATATAATTAGCAGTCTCTTAACAAGGAAGAAAGAGGATGTCTATTAAGTCGACAATTGTATTGAGCCTGCTACTGTCCTTGTATTTTACAGAATGAAATTCTTTTTTTTAAATTTTCTATCCTTGATATTTCCTAGGTGAGAATAAATGTATTTAATTGATGTTAATTGTAAACATATCTTAATGCAAATTTTACATAGAAAAATGATAGAAATTTTTAGTCCATTAGATTTTGTGGCAATGTATTAAACTGAATTTTCTCTGAGGATAACCCACAACCCTTATTTCTTTAAATTCAAATGCAGAATACGGACCTAATAACATTTATATCCAATATGTATGTTCTTCTAGATGTCTAATCAACAAGCAAAGTTAAACATATCCAGAAAACACACTCTACCTAACTGGGCTGTCCATATTTCTAGGCTCTGCTCTCTTTAATAAATTATTTACATGTAGGTTTATTGATTTTATTTAGCATAGCAGTTTTGGTGATGGGGTTTGTGTACATATACACATATAATATATACATATATTATGTGTACATATTTAATGATTTGAATATAATAAAATATGCTAATATGTAATTAAATATATACACACACATATACATTCTAGAATGAACTTTAGGGACCTCTTAGTCTAATATTCTTTAAGAGTTACATCAAACACTTTGGAACATTACTTGATTTTCTCAACACAAGTTAAGAATTCTTTCTATGAGATGGCAAGATATCATTTGTACTGCTTTTATTATACTCTGAGTTTGTTGTGTGCTGTAGCTATGAATATAATTATATTGTTACTCCTGCCAATAAAAGATAATAAAGGCACAATTAACATCACATAATGTATATTTTCCTCAGTGCTAATAGGTATTATATGACAAAGGACTTTAGTTAAATACATTTGAAGAATACTAGTCTAAACAAAATTGTTGAGCCTGTAAAAGTTAGTGTGCTGCATTTCCCAAATGTGTTTGACCAGGAATCACTTTTGTTGAACTTATACCAGGACTAGTGTTTTGTGAAATACATTATAGGATTAGTAGTATTATGACTTGCAATTCACAAAATACTTTAGAAGTACTTTTGATTTGATTATTATAAAACATTTTGGGAAAGTAAATCAAGAATTGACATTACCATCATTTTATAGATGAAAAAGCTGATGTTAAAAATATGACACACAACTTCTATCACAAATTCAAAATAAAATGGGCTCAAGTTTTGACTAAATCCTGTGCTCTCTTCATTACACTATTCTAAACACATGCTTACACTGTATCTCTGTTTTCTTTGTATTTCTTTCAGCACCCGGGGCAGCACCTTATAAACTGTATGTACTTAACAAAAACTGTGGCTTCAATTTTATGTAATTTACCACTAAATTACTATTAAAGCAAGAAATGTGTAAGTAAAAGTATGATTGTGTACCTAACATGCTGTGTACACATTGAAAGAACAAAAACATTTTTATTTATTTCATTGAAGATCCTGTGGCATTTCTTAAAACTTATCAAAACGGTAATTAAGCTCTGTCTTCTTTTCTATCAAAAAGCCTAGAATTTAGTGAGAAATCAGGTGTAAATCATGAATTGGAAAATCTGTCCTGACATAGCTCTAGGCAAGAAATGGGATGATTAATCCAGGCCATAATGAATATAAATGGAGTTCTACCTGTTCTATTAAGTGAACCACAGAAACTAGTCAATACCATTTGTCTTGAGGACAAGTAAAGATTGATCCAAAGTACACTAAAAAGAGGCTATATTAATATGAATTTGTAATTAATCAGAACCTCCCACACTCTGATCATTAATAATTAAAAAAATAAAAATATTTTTAACCACGGGTGCATAGCCACGTGGTGTCAACCCACTTTGCAAGGCGTAAATTTAAATCAAATGTCTTTAAATTATATTAATTTTGAAATAAACTTTGTTATTTTTAAAATACAAGACACTGGTAACTACCTCAACACCCTGACTTTGTTTAGTTTCTTTATTAGTCTTCCCCTTCTTCATAAATGTTATTATTATAAACTCTCTATGTTTACTTATGCAGAGTTAAATTGAAAATTTCAACTGAACATTAATTACTTAAAGTATGTACTAAATGCCTAATCATTTAATACATACATAGATACTTATTTCTCAACAATTAGAAATTTTAGATAAAAGAAAAAATACCTTGGCTTTGTGAATTGTCTAGAACATAAACTCAGCTTTTCCTTTCAGGATGAATAGACTATCTGACCATGACTGGTTTAACAGTTTGGCAATATTTGCAATACATTACATGTGATAGCATTAATTTGGACAGCTGAATTTTCCTTCTACGCAAGTAGTAAACAATGTATTCATTACCAGATGTAAGAAAAACATATGATTATACTACAAAACAAAATGTGGTAGCTTCTCCTATGTTTATCAGGTTATTCTGTAAAATGCTGGAGGCACGCACAAGTTCAGACAAGTTCGTATTGAAGTATTTGGGAAATCTCACAATGGAAAAAAATATGAATTAATTTCTTTGCCTATTACTAAGTTTGACTTTCCCTAAGTATCTGAAAAAAAAAATTATAACTAAATTTTTTTAAAAGATGATGTTAATTAAAGAAAAGAAAAGGAAAGGAAAACATGCATCTAAGAATGTATTGGTTGAAGGGGATACTCCTGAAAAAGGAATTTGTAGAGCCTGCATCTATGTAGGTCAAATTTCAATGAGAAGTGAAAATGCCAATGGCAGAATGAAGTCTAATCAGGCTGAGGAGAGAAAAATCTAGATGCCTCTGGTGGCTCATTACCTCCACCCTTTCAGTGATTTATCCAGAAACTGACTCAGCTCATCTGAACTAGCTCAAGAAAGACAATGTGATACCAAAGGCTAAGTTCAGGGGCTTTCTATTTATAACATGGCTGCTATCTCAACCAGGAAGCACAAATCATCACAGAGTTTCTAGATGTATTTTTTTTTTTTTCTCTTTCTCTCTAAAAATCTGTAGCCATGACAGAGCTGGAGTCTCTCTACTTGAGGCCTTCCTGGAGTGGATCCAGTCCAGCTACACCTGCCCTTAGCATGTCTTTGTAAGAATCTGGAGATCATTTGAGTCATACTGATTCTCAGTTTATACATTCTCCCCAAACATGCTCTATTTTATATATACACTTTGTGATGCTAGCTGTGTGAGTGTTCATGGCCCCTATAATTCACGACTAGATTCTTATATCTAAATGCAATGGCAAAAACTTGACTTTTCATATTAAATAAAAGATTAAAGCCATGTAAACATTGCTTCACTTTTTTTTTGCTTTTTTTTTTCTTTTGAAAATCTGTTTTAAGGTAAGCTTTTACTGTTCAGT